>NW_026068270.1:133325-151015 GCF_014885135.2 Alexandromys fortis | reverse complement strand
CAAAAAAAAAAAAAAAAACAAAATAAAAACAAAATAAATAAATGAAATTGGAGAAAATATAAAACGTTCTATTCCAACTTCCAACCCTAAAATAATTCTTTTTGATGTTCTCAGTATTTTATTGTTAATGAATATATTGATAAGTAAGCACATACACACCATGTGTATCAATGTTATTCTTTTAAGATGTTACTGATCAGGGAAGCGTGCCCACTGCTCCCATCCCCATTGTGCTCTGGGATAGAAGCATAGGCTCCAGGGATTTGTTTATACACATTAGCTCTCAGTCACTGAACTGTGTCTTCAGCTGCTATCTTTGCCAGTTTAGTTAGGTGAAAGTTATTTATTTATTGATATGGTTCAAGAACTGAGTTCTTGTTTGAGTTTATTCTGTGGCTGTATGTCGTCATTATTTGTCATATTTAAGCAACATTTAAATTCTCACTTGTTTTAGCGACTGATTGAAGCCAGAAGGATGATGGATAAGCTCCGTGCCTGCATTGTAGCAAACTATTACGCTTCTGCCGGTCTTCTGAAGGTTTCTGAGGTAAGTATTCATAGCCCAGTCTTTTCTAAGCCTTCATTTTCCTTCTCTGGGGAGAAGTCAAGCCAGTGTGGATTCCCTACCATTGAGTCATTTTTTGCATAGACCAATAGAATCTAATAAGCCTGCCTGCCTTTCTGAGGTATTGTGTTAGCGTTATCCCGCCCTTTCCCTACTGACTGCTAGTGCTGTTTTACTAGGCTATTCAGATCCAGGAGGGAGACCTCACTGCAGCTCGCCATAGTTCTTCCTCTTTTGCTTTGTTTGCCTTACCATGCTTTCCAAATGCCACTTTATAATGATAGTTAATATGTTTGCATACCATGTAGATTCATCAAGTTAAAATTCTATTGTTTTCTTTTCTCTAAAACATTTAAAAGTAAGTTCTAGATATCATAACATTTCAATGCTAGGTATAAAACATTTTTATTCCCCCCCCCCCCCCCCGCCCCGGTGTATTAAGCCCAGAGTGCCAGTGAAACACACACAGACACACACACACAACCCATACACACACGAAATTGGATACCATAATCTACAAGGAAATATCAGTAAGATAAAAAAAAATGTCCAAATAAGACGTACAGTTGTTGCAAGGAGGCCGCTACTTAGTTCCCGGCCGCTTAGCTAGCTGAACCTGAAATAATCACACAGAAACTATATTAATTAGGCTGGAGAGATGGCTCAGAGGTTAAGAGCATTGCCTGTTCTTCCAAAGGTCCTGAGTTCAATTCCCAGCAACCACATGGTGGCTCACAACCATCTGTAATGGGGTCTGGTGCCCTCTTCTGGCCTACAAGCATACACACAGACAGAATATTGTATACATAATAAATAAATATTTAAAAAAAAAGAAACTATATTAATTGAATCACTGCTTGGCCCGTTAACTCTAGCTTTTCATTGGCTAACTCTTACATATTAATTTAACCCATCTCCATTAATCTGTGTATCGCCATGTGGCAATGGCTTGCTGGCAAAGTTTCAACATGTCTGACTCTGGCTGCGCGCTGCTCCATGGCGTCTCTCCTTCCGCCTTCCTTCTCCCAGCATACAGCCTAGTTCTGTTCTTCCTGCCATAGGCATAAAGCATCTCTTTATTCATTAACCAATAAAAGCAATACATAGACAGAAGGACCTCCCACACCAGACAGTGGTGGCACATGCCTTTAATCCTAGCATTCAGGAGGCAGAGCAGGAGGGTTTCTGGGTTTTGAGGCCAACCTGGTCTAAAGAGCAAGTTCCAGGCAGCCAGGGCTACACAGAAAAACCCTGAGGGGAAAAGGGGGAGGTTGTCAAGCAAAACATTATCCCTTGGGTGTCTTCCCTGGAGTTTTCTGTTTCTAAGGTTCCTTCAAGGATTTTATTCCTTCAGTCTATTATGACCTCATTTTAAATTGATTTACTTCTCCAATGACCCTCTTTTTTACCCTCCTATTCTCTGTGTGTGCTTGTGCCTGTGATTGACCCCAGGGTCTCACATACGATAGGTAGATAATCTACGATTCAGCAATACCCACAGCCCCTTGGGCTATTTCTGAATAAAGGCACAGATTCTGGGTGGATATGAATTTGTGCAAGTTGTGCTATCTAGTCCAAGCACAAATTCTGATGTCGTTGATTGAATGACTTAGTATTGACTCACTGTGATAGCTACTTGGCTTGAAAAACTGGTTAGTGTTTTGTTGATTTACCATTAGGAGTTAGAATCTGGTGTTTGATAGTCTAGAAATGTACAGATTTTATCTCCTGATGTTCCGATTAAGATTTACTAAAGGATGGGCTGGAGACATGGTTCAGTTCCCAGCTGGCTTGCAGCTGTCAGTAACTTCATTTTAGGGGATCTTAAGTTTGGAGCACACATTTAGAGCTCTGAAGAGCCTTGTTACTGAATTAATTAATTAAACAGACCAGTTGTTTTTTTTTTAAATAATACAGGGCCTTTTATTTTGATAACTATGTGACTGGTGTGTGTGTTAGATTGAAATCTCGCTTTATAGCTGGTTTAGAAATTGCAATCCTCCTGCCTCTCCCTCCCAAGAACTGGGGTTATAGGTAGGGCACCATGCACAGTCAGTAATAATATTTGTTGTGGTTTGATTTGTTTGTAAACGTGTGTGTGTGTCTGGGTGTGCACACAGGAGTGCAGGTGTCAGTGGAGGCCAGTGGTATCCTCGGAGCTGGAGTGTGAGCTGTCTGCCGTGAGTGCTGGAAGAGCAGCCAGTACCGTTTTAAAACAACTGAATTTAGGCCTCTGTACTAGCCTGTGGGAAACATTTTATGGTACTGATTCTAAAGCTTCTAATGCTATTTTTTTTTTTTTGTTTTGAGCTGGAGTATAAACCAGACTGACCTTGAACTAAGTTCCCTACTTAGATTCCAGAGCTCTTACAATTGTAGATATAGGTCACAATGCCTGGCTTTGTGTACTTTTTATCTTTTTTTTTTTTTTAATTTTTAAAACTGTTATTAGTATATCTTTTTCTTTTGGTTTTCTCTGTGTAACAGCCCTGGCTGTTAGACCAGAGCTCTGTAGACCAGGTTGGCTTTGAACTCACAGAAATCTGCCTGCTTCTGCCTCCCAAGTGCTGTGATTAAAGGCGTGTGCCACTACTGCTTGGCTTGTACTTTTTAAACTAAATCTTCTTGGGTTAGTGGCACAAATCTTGATCTCCTGACCTTCTTGCTTTTACCTTCTGGATGCTAGGATTACAGGCATGTTCTACCGTGCTGCATGTATGTGGTACTGGCTTGACTCTCAGGATCGCAGGCTTGTTCTCAATGCTGCATTTATGTGCTACTGGCTTCGTGCATGCTAGACTCTATCAGCTGAGCTACTCTAAAGCCCTTACTTTGCTCTTTCAGACGTTTTCTTGTCATGTAGGCTGGGGTGGTCCAGAACTTCGGGTTTTCCTGCCTCAGCCGCCGAGTGATGCACTCACCGGTATGTGCCACCACACCTGATCATTTCTGACTGTCATTCTAGTTGTTGTTTGATGCAGGCTAGCTATAAGAATTTATGGGAATAAATTTATTTATTGGTGAATTTGATTAAGTTTGTCTATTTCATTTTTTTCTAGGGATTAAAGACATTTGATACAATGGCTTTTAATCACCCTGCTATCAAGAAATTTTTGGAATCACCTTCTAGGTCATCATCTCCTACCAATCAGAGATCAGAAACACCATCTGCCAATCATTCTGAAAGTGACTCACTGTCTCAACACAATGACTTCCTGTCTGATAAAGACAATAACAGCAACATGGACGTGGAGGAAAGACTCTCCGGCTCCGCGGAGCAGAGATCTAGCCGGAATCCTGGAAGGGTACAGTGCTGGATGGGAGCAGGATGGGCTCCAGGGGAGAAAGGACCCACTGTTGACTAAGTGTGGGCATTCTCACGATTTTCTATTTTCCGGGGACTCTAGGAATGAGTTGTTTGATGTATTGTAAATAGCAGAGAACTGAATCTTTGAGACAGGATCTCAGTCTGTAGCTGACCTGGGTCACGCTGGCCTAAAACTTGAGGCATCTCTTGCCCTAACAGGATTGAACCATTGTATAGGCCGGACTTGAGAGACTGAGCCTTTTTTTTTTTTCTTGGCATCTTGTGCCATAACCAGGCTTGTCTCATGCTAGCTAAGCCCTCCTTCCTTGGCCTTGTGAGTGCCGGGTTATAGGTGTAAACCATTCTACCCAGCTGATAGCATGTGGTTATCACAGCTAAGAGTTAAGCCCCTGCTGTTCTGGCCTGTCTGTGTGTATTTGACATTATGACTTGCGAGCACTCCAGAGTACAGCAGAGCTCTTGGATGTCATCTGTACAGATGGAAAAGAACCCTTAAGGGTTGGAGTTCCGCGTCTTGCTGGAGGTCTAAGTAGTAGCTGGTGCAGTTTGACATACAAAAAATAAAATACACAGTTCTTTTCTTGACAGGGATTGGCTATGAGGCCCTGACTGGCCAGGTGCTGATTGTGTACACCAGGCCGATCTGGCACTTGTAGTGATCCCCCTGCCTCTGCCTGCTGGAATTACAGATGTGTGCCACTGTGCCCAGCTATGATAGTGTGGCCGCCCAGATTGAAGCTGTTCTGTACCTGGTTACTTGTTGTTTATATTTATGTGTAGAGTCACTATCAAGTTAGACCACTGATTTCACAACGACTGCTTCTGTGGTAGAGGGAACTTTCAATCATTTCCCATATACTCAGTCATCGATAGTTGATTAATGTTTCATAAAAATGTTTTTATTATAAGTTTATTTGTCCATCTTCGAAAAAAATAAAAGAGGCCTTTTCTAAATTAACACATAGTTTGATGCCTCTTAATCAGAGCTCCTAACATTTGAATTTACTTGTGTTTGACCAGTAGTATTCTTCCTCTTTAAGTGCTAAGGTTACAGGCATGTGCACCATACCGTGTTTGTATGGTGCTGGAGACAGAACCTAAGGCTTTTTACAAGCCAGGGAAGAACTCTACAACTGAGCTACATCCCCAGACTCACTAAATTCTTTTTCTTACAAAAAGAAAAACAGGCTGGAGAGATGGCTCAGTGCTTTAGAGTACTGACTACTTTTCCAGAGGACCTGAGTTTGGTTCCCAGGATCCACATAGCAGCTCACAGCTATCATAACCCTAGTTACCAGGGATCCCACACCCTCTTGTGGACTCCACGGGCAGGACACCAGGCACGCACATGGTGAATAAACATCCGTGTGAGCACAAACTTCAATAATCTAAAACATAAATTTAACAGTAATCTAAAACAGCCCTACTGCCAGGTGTGACTGATGCCCATCTTCCCAGCACTTGGGAGAGCAGAGGAGAGCTACATAGTGGGCCCCAGGCCTGCCCACTACGGAAGACTAAACGTTGAGTTACTCCTTCTTACCTTTCATTCTGCCAATATCCTATGGAGTGTCATTTAAATGAATACAAATGTTGCTTGTCTTGTCTTTCAGGACACTTCTAGTGTCAGTGGCTCCCACAAAAGGGAACTACGGAATGCTGACCTCACAGGAGATGAGACTTCTCGGCTTTTTGTAAAGAAAACTATAGTAGTAGGCAACGTGTCCAAGTGAGTATATATGAAATGTCTCCTGTCAGCACTTAAACACTAATACTCTACCTTCACTACTTATTGTGGTGTTACAGTAGGAGGAAGGTATGGGGATTCTTTCTTCCAAGGTCTTGTTTTAAAAGTAAGTGATGGTCCAGAGGCATTCTAAGGGTAATATTGCACCTTAGTTAGCAAAATCAGAAAGAGAACTGAGAAGTTTTCCCCCCTTTTTTTGGTTTTTCGAGACAAGGTTTCTCTGTAGCTTTGGAACCTGTCCTGAAATTTGCTTTGTAGACCAGGCTGGCCTCGAACTCACAGAGATCCACCTGCCTCTGCCTCATGAGTGCTGGGATTAAAGGCATGCACCACCACTGCCCGGATGAGAACTTTCCATACTACAATTTCCCTGATCTTGTGATATTCGGTCTTGGACCATATCCATGACTATCCCTGGTAATCAGTAAAGTGTTTAATTTTGAATGTCACTAAAGACACAGGGTAGTATACATTTTACACATAGCTTTACTTACATATTTTTACTTTACATATGAGTTGCCTGTGTGTATGTGTTCCACATGAATGCCTGGTGCCTGCAGAAGCCAGAAAGTTATCAGCTCCCCAAGACTGGAGTCACAGAGAGTTGTGAGCTTCCACGTGGGTGCTGGGAACCAGCCTGGGTTCTCTAGAAAAGCAGCCTGTGCTTTTAACCATGAGCTATCTTTCATCCCCTGCTTATTTATTTTTTAGCCAGTGTCTCACTGTTTTGCCAAGCTGGCCTCAACTTACTGTATAGTTCATATTCAATTGAACACACACCAGCATGCCCAGTTGCTTCTTAACACTTTCTTGTGAAATTTATAAAGGTATTTTTTAGGTGTTTGTTTGGTTTTGCTTTTTTATATTGTTTTGTTTTCTTTTTGAAAGCAAAACTAGGGCTAGAACTTGAGATCTGCTTGTGTCTGGGTCTGGAATGCTGGGTGGATGGGTGTGCAGTGCTGTTCTCCGAGATCCAGTAAGGTAGTAAGGTTTCATCGCTGCCTTCTACTCTGGCTTGACATGTTTTCCTCCACTTGCAAATCTCAACATTTCATATTTATCTGCCATTGTCGCCACCAAAACTGAAACCAAATTCTTTTTTCTGAAAACCCATTTATTTCTTTTGTGAAATGGAATGATTTAGGGGGCTAAAGAGGTAGCTCAATGGTTAAGAACACTGGATGCTTTTCCAGAGAACCCAGGTTCAATGCCCAGCCCCCACAAGTCCCTTCACGGGTCTTTGTAACTCTGGTTCTAGGGAATACAGATACTCTTTCTTCTGCAGGTACTGCACACATGATGCACAGACATACATGAAGTCAAAACAAAAATAATAAAATTTAAAGATAGAAAATTTAAATTTAGAAAATTTAGTGTGTATGATTTATGTGTGATGGCATTTTATGATTTGCTCCCCCCCCCCTGCCCCAATTCCAAAACTCAGGTTCTCTATGAGTTACAACTTTGGCTACATAGTGAGACTCCCATCTCAGAACTAAACAAACAAGCAAACAAACAAACAAAAGCAATATTAAGTCTTTAGTGACTCTGAAAGGTGAGCCAAAGAGATTTGACTTGTAAATAATAAAGTCACTGGTGTTTATCATCAGATCAAAAAGGTCTCATTTCTAGCTGCCTGATGAACATTTAACAGAAATACTTTCTTTAAAAATAGTTTATTTATTTTTACTTCATGTGCCTTGGTGTTTTGCCTTCTTGTATGTCTGTGTGAGGGTGTGCAGACTTGTGGATGCTGGGATTCAAACCCAGGTGTGGTCTAGAAGAACAGTCAGTGCTCCTGACTGCTGAGCCATCTCTCTAGCCCAGCGTAAATACTTTTAAGTCAGTTTTTCTTTTAATCATAGTGATATTTTCAGTGTCTCTAAATTTCTAAAATTTAGAAAATTTTAGTGTGTATGTATTTTTGTTTTGTTTTGTTTTGAGAAAGGGCCTCACTGTGTAGCCGTGGTTGACTAGGAACTCACAGAGATCACCCACCTCAACCTCTCAGTGCTGGAATTGGTACATAGCTTTGAAAACATCCTTTAAAAATGGAAGAGGGGCATACTTTGGGGGCTAACAAGGTGGTTCAGTGGGTAGAAGCACTCGCCAAGCAGGACTGGTGACCTGAACTCTACCCTGGAACACACATAAAAGTCAACAGACCTGAGTATACAGAGGCCATCCTCTGACCTCCACAAGCACTCCCTGGCATATGTGCTCCCTGTGAGTGAGTGACTGACTGACTCGGTCAACAAATGGAAGTTGAGTGTTCTGAAATATTCTTGTATGTGCATATATCTTTAAAATTTTAAAGCATTCAGTTTAACTTTTTAAAGCGTTTGTTGTTTATTTATTATTTGCCTTTGTGTGTCTCTGTGAGGTTGTCGGACCCCTGAAACTGGAGTTGCAGGTCGTCTGAGCTGCATGTGGGTGCTGAGAATTGAATCCGGGTTCTCTGGAAGAGCAGTGGGTGCTCTTAACTGCGGAGCCGTCTTTGCAGCCCCCTCAGTTTAACTTTTAACCTTATATGTATTTCTTGGGTTTCCAGAACGTGCCTGGGTCTGATCCTACAGGAGTCTACACTTGGCAGTCCTTCCATAGTGTCTCTGTGATCTATTTGTCTTTGTCCTCTAGTATCACTGGAGAGTTTACAGAACAGTGTCACTGTATCTCACAAGTTCTCCTTTGTGTTCAGAGGCTAGGACTGCAGTGTGATAGAGCTTAACATCCAGGTCCTTCTCAGTCTGTCACTACTGCAGTGACAATAAACAGTGACTTGTCCGCCACTGTAGCAGTGTTCCCAGAGATTTCTGGGTCTTCCTTGACCTGACCTAGCTGTGAAAACGAACTGGATGTTTGAATTCTCTGTGGTGGATCTTAGTGCTGAAACTGTATTCTGGAGAGAGCATTTGAAGGTGTAAGTTTGTTCACCTTTGTTGTTTAGTTAGTTTTCAAGAAAACATGACCCTCCTTACTCAAACTGCAGAAGCCCGAGAGTCTACTTAGCAACCCCATTGTGATCTCTGAAATTGTCCAGAAGCTGATGAGGAACAAGAACGGGTACACTCGCTCACATCTGTCTCTGGGCGGGAATGTTTGTGGAGAAGGCTCAGCATCCCTTGGCCTGATCAAAGCCAGCCATACAGACGGAGGAAAATGGCAGCTTCTGCCAAAGCCTGTTTGCCATAAATACTTTTTACTTAACCTGGTCTCACAGTTGGGAGAGGACTCCAGGAACAGTTTTCCCAAACCTTCCAGTTACTTCAAAAGAAAAATCATGTTCCTAAGGTACAAGACTTTACCTTAATGTGTCTATCAGTCTTTGATTTAGAGTATAATTGTACTTGGCAAAAATTTCTAATGTGATCTATTGCATAAATATTTTTTGCCAAGTATATAAGTTTGGGGAAACTTATATTTTTGTTGTTGTTTGTTTTTATTCTTTCCAGACAGGGTTCTCTTTGTAGCCCTAGCTATCCTGGAACTCATTCTGTAGATCAGGCTGGCCTTGAACTCGGAGGTTAGCCTGCCTCTGAAGTGCTGGGATCTAAGGCGTGCACCACCACTGCCCACCTTGGTGAAACCTTTTTAAATCTTTGTATGTGAACACCTTGTGGAATCATTCTCTCCTTTCACTGTTACATGGAATGGTTTGAGTGTTCAGGGAGACGACAGTGGATGCTACCTGCAGTGATTAGGCACCAGAGGATCCCACACCACCTACCTGAAACCTGACTGGAAGTCTGAAGCTCCCTAAATGCTAGTTTATTTCTTCCTCAGGTGCCCACTTAATATAAGAAAACAAGTGTGAGCCGGGCGGGCGGTGGTGGCGCACTTCTTTAATCCCAGCACTCGCCTTTAATCCCGGCACTAGGGAGGCAGAGGCAGGCGGATCTCTGGGAGTTCGAGGCCAGCCTGGTCTGCAAGAGCTAGTTCCAGGACAGGCTCTAAAGCTACAGAGAAACCCTGTCTTAAAAAAAAAAAAAAAAAGTGTGACTGGGCAGTGGTGATGCAACTCTTTGGAGCCGAGGCACTCGGGAGGCAGGGGGGCGAATCTCTTGAGTTCAAGGCCAGCCTGGTCTACAGAGTGAGTTCCAGGACAGCCAGACAGCTACAGCTATCTTTAGTAAAAATAAATAAATAAATAAATAAAGAGAGACAAGTGATCTCTTTTAACTTGGGATTGATAATCAGAAAATTACTGGAAATAAGTAGGCATGGGGACTAGGGAGAGTTTAGAAAAAGTAAAGACTGAGTCTGGCTAGGTGTGACCACTGTTACTGCTGGGGTTTTAATCTTGTTTTAAGCAGTAGCTCATTAGTAATAGTGGTTAAGATTTTTTTAATGTGTATGTATGTGTGCTGCATGTGTGCCGCATGTGTGCCTGATGCCCACAGAAGAGGGCTCAGAACAGACAGCTGTGAGCCACACTGTGGGTGCTGAGAATCAAATGTGGACCTTCTGGAATCAGCGACCTTAATTACTGAGCTGTCATTCTAGCCCCAATTATCAGTTTTGAGGTTGTTGTAAATTTATCATTATTAATCATTATTGTATGTACATGTGCATCGTTTGTGTATTATGAACTTGCACACCATGGTGCATACATGGAAGTCAGGAAACTTTTTTTTTTTTGGTTTTTCGAGACAGGATTCTTCATGTAGCCCTGGCTGTTCTGGAACTCACTCTGTAGACCAGACTGGCCCTCGAACTCATAGAGAGCTGAGTGCTGGGATTAAAGGCATGCACCCCACCGCCTGGCCTCAGGATACCTTTTTAAGGAATCTTGGGATCATATTCAGATAGATCATCAGAATTTTGTGGCAGGAGCCTTCATCCACTGAACCATCTCACAAGCACAAATGATTAGACCTTTGAAGGAAGAAATTTGTAGCTCTTTTTTTTTTTTTTCTCCAGGTACATACCTCCAGATAAGCGGGAAGAAAACGACCAGTCAACCCATAAGTGGATGGTGTATGTCCGAGGCTCCCGGAGAGAACCCAGCATTAATCACTTTGTCAAGAAAGTTTGGTTTTTTCTTCATCCGAGCTATAAACCAAACGACCTTGTGGAAGTTAGGTGAGCATGCCTGTTAATAAGATGCTCGGTACCTGCTCTTGGTTATTAAGCAACTCTAGCTGTGGCTTCCTCTGCAGGGTTTCACTAGCTGGACCTGTCAGCTCCTGTCATTGTCACTGTACTGTGTTAGTAGCCTTGAAGCACTGGTGCATATAAAATGTAACTGATAATTAAATACATCAATTTAACATTACAGAAATGTTTAAAGTTCCTCATAATTTTACTGTCTCAGATGTAATCCCAGTGATATCTCTTCTGTATGTAGACTTACCTAGTACAGTTTTTTTTTCCAGAAAGATGGAATGGTTGTGGGTAGTTATGTGAAATTATTTAGCTGCATTATTAGATACAGTTATTTAGATGCATTTTGGACATCTTTATATGATGTTAATATCTCCTAAAGAACCTTTACTATCCTCTTGTGGTTTATTGTCAGTGAAATCCCTGTGTGCTACAAAACATTGTATTCATTCCTGACTCCTAAAACATGGCCCTGTTGAACTTAAGTGACAAACTCTCTCTGTCTCTCTCCCTCCCTCTCTCTCCCTTCTCCCTACCCCCCCCCTTACTTTGTGGTATTGGGTCTAGGAAGGAGTGCTGTGTGTATGCTTCTACCTCTGTTTAAGACATTGCTTATGTATTGATATATATATTAACCATATTGCAGTGTACATTTCTACCTCTGATCAAGATACATACATTGTTTACATTTGGAGGTCATTGTTCTCATTTTTTACAAAGTTGTTTATTGTTAGTCTTTAAGTTATATAGGTATTAAGAATTATAGATCAATAGTCATCTGTTTTCATATTTATAGTTAGACTAATCAAGTTCTTTAGATACATAGAGATTATATTCTGTATAGATAGATAATCTTCAACCTCTTCAAAGAGCTGTAGAAAATGGCATTTAATTTAACTTAGAGTTCTGTGGTAGTGAGACACAATCGCTCCTGGCAACACCGATCTATTCCCTAGAGAATGTTGAACACCAAAGACACTCCACTGGGAGCTTGTTTTCTTCTTGGCAGAACTGGCCTTGGGGCAAAGAAATGCCCATATCTCAACCTACATATAATCTCTGTATAAAACAAGACTGTCAAATCCTGTTAAGACAGGGTAAGATAGTTGTAAAAAGTTTCTTGCCTTTGAAAATGGTATGTCAGTTACCATAGGCCTTAAGCAAAGTTGGTTGTCTCAACATTGCAAATGAGATTTTGGGTGATTGTCCAGGTAGGTAGCCAGTTGTCTCTGTCATTTGTTGCACATTTTGGAAGTTGCTTGATTTCACTTCCTACTCACTCAAGTAACATTATTTCCCTTCTCAGATCTTTCATGGGGTTGAAGACTAAATAAGTGTAGTTACTTTCCACTCATGACTTGGCCAAGTTATTTATTATACAAGACTTAAGCTAGTTAGAATAGGATATTTGTTCTTATTGTATATGAGTTTGTATTAGGCTTAGAACTCTTATTTAAAGAAAAAGGGGAGGTGCTGTAGGAAGTATTACAGCCTGTATTAGCCCACCTACTGGGGCCTGGCCTCTCTTACTATTTACGGGGAAGCGAGCATTTATGTGCTCCTTCTCACTTGTTCCCCTTGCTTCATGCCCGGTTGGCTGCTCCTTTGGGTTGTGTGATTCAACCTGTCAAGCGGAGAATTCTGATTTGTGAGTTTACCCCCTAATAAATGCAGATTTATTTCTGAGCTAGTGTGGATTTCTTTTAAGTGTCTGACCACCATAATTCCCGGTACAAAGGAGTGTCTTCTTTTTCACGTCTATTCTTTCTGGATCATCTTTCCTCCTTCCTTTAAAGCGCCTCAATCCAGTGTCAGCTGGTGGCGCACGCCTTTAATCCCAGCACTCAGAAACAGGAGATAGAGGGCAGGCAATCTCTGAGTTTAAGGCCAGCTAGGTATACAGAGTAAGTTCCAGGATGGCCAGGGCTACTCAGAGAAAATCTGTCTCGACAAACCAAAAATCAAAACCGAAAACAAAGCCTTAAACACCTCAGTTCTGTTGCAGCCCCTCATATCCTGCCATCCCCCTTAGTGTGGTTATCTATTAATTTCTCATATCAGTACCTCTTTGAACTGCACCTTTAGAACCTGTTTTACTGATATTGCTCTTTACATAAGTAGAACCTTTAAAAAAAAAAAACTTGTATTTGTTCTTTTCTCATAGAATACACCCCAACTGCAGCTTTCCCTTCCCCAAGATCCACCCCAATCCCCATCTCTCTGCAGAAAAGAGCAGGACTCCCAGGGACATCAACCAGACATGACCTATGTGTTTCAAGGAGACCAGGCAGAAACCCTCACATCAAGGTTGGGTGAGACAACTCAGTAGGAGGAAAAGGGTTCCAAGGGCAGGCAAAAGTGTCAGAGATACCCTCCTTCCACTGTCAGGAGTTCCCCCAAAACACCAAGCCAACAACCATAATATATATGCAGAGGACCTACCACAAACCCATGCAGGCTTCAAGATTGCTGCTTCTGTCTCTGTGAGCCCCCATAATGTCTTCAACCCCTCTGGCTCTCACAGTTCCTTCTTCCTTTCTTCCTCGGGGTTCCCCGAACTCTGAGAGATACCCTTCCATGATGACCGTGTAAGCTGTGTCTGATTATTCCTTGTGGCTCCGTACCAGTCCAGTTAGGAAAAATAGATATGTGTTGGAGCCACACGGGCTCTAACAAGAGGAGAGATGCAGTGGAGACCTCCAATTGCCTCTCTGCCTAATATCAAGCTGTGGGTCTCTGCATCTGTTCCCATCTGCTGCTGGACGAAGCCTCTCTGATGACTGGATAAGGCAGAACTGATCTATGGATATAGCAAAATATCATTAGGAATCAATTCATTGATTTATTTCTTCTCTCTCTCTTTTCTGTGGCCAGTAGTGTTTCCTTTTACTCTAAGTCTCTGGCAGTGTTGGTCGTGGTGTCCCGTGGTGGCATGGGCTTCAAATTAAACCAGTTATTGCTTGGCCATTACCACAAGTTCTGTGCCACTAAGCGCATCTTGCAAGTAGGGTAGATTGTAGACTGAAGGTTTTATGGCTGAGTTGGTGCTTCAGTTCCACCATTGGGAACCTTGCCTGGTTACTAGGGGCACCCTCATAGGTTCCAGGATGTTAACACTGCACCATATTTCCACATCACTCCCTGTATGCTCCCAATTCCAGTTGTCTCTTCCTTTCTCTCTCCCTCTCCCTCTCCCTCTCCCTCTCCCTCTCCCTCTCCCTCTCCCTCTCCCTCCCTCCCTCCCTCCCTCCCTCCCTCCCTCCCTTTCTCTCTCTCTCCCTCTTCCTCTCCCCCCTCCCCCACACCTAATCACCCTTATTTCCATCCCTGTGCACTCCCTAGATCTTACCTGCAAAATTAATTCTATTTCTCCTTTTCTGGGGAAATATTCCCCAAAACCTTCCTTGTTATTTAACATCTCTGGGTCTCTGGATTGTAGCATGATTATCATTTACTTAACAGCTAATATTCACTTATAAATGAGTACATCCATGTTTGTTTTTCTGGATCTGGGTTACTTTACTCAGGATAGTTTTTTCTTTTTTTCTAGTTGCAACCATTTGCCTACAAATTTCATGATGTCATTGTTTTTTTTTGTTTTTTTTTGTTTTTTTTGAGCCACTGAGTAATACTCCATTGTATAAATGTACCACATTTTCTTCATCCATTTGTAGGCTGAGGGAAATCTAGGTTGTTTCCAGTTTCTGGGTATTATGAATAAAGCTTCAATGAATGTAGTTGAGCAAATGTTCTTATGGTATGATGGAGATTCTGTTAGAGCTATGCCTAAGAATGCTATAACTGGGTTATACCATTGAGGTAGATTGATTCCCAATTTTCTGAGAAACCATATTAATTTTCATAGTAACTGTACACATTTGTACTTCTATCAGCAACGAAGGAGTGTTCCCTTTTTTCCACATTCTCAACAGCATGAGCTGTTGGCTTGTGTTTTTGATCTTAGCCATTCTGACAGGTGTAAGATGGTATCTCAGAGTAGTTTTGATTTGCATTTCCTTGGTAGCAAGGATGTTGAACATTTCTTTAGCCGTTTCTCAGCCATTCGAGTTTCCTCTATGGAGAATTCTGTTTAGATCTGTATCCCATTTTTAATGGGATTATTTGGTTTGTTGATGTCTGGTTTCTTGAGTTCATTCATTTTTGGTATACTCTATGGGATGTGGAGTTGGTGAAAATCTTTTCCCATTCTGTAGGCTACCTCTTTGTCCTATTGACAGTGTCCTTTGCCTTACTAAAGCTTTTCAGTTTCATGAGATCCCATTTATTAATTGTTGGTCTTAGTGCCTTTGCTATCAGTATTCTGTTCAGGAAGTTGTCTCCTGTGCCAATGTGTTCAAGGCTGTTCACCACTTTCTCTCCTATCAGGCTCAGTGTATTTAATTTTATGATGAGGTCTTTGGACCACTTGGACTTGAATTCTGTTTAGGGTGATAAATATGGATCTATTTGCATTCTTCTACATGTAGACATCCAGTTAGACCAGCACTATGTGTTGACGATGCTTTCTTTTTTATCTATTATATGTTTCTGGCTCCTTTATCAAAATTCAGGTGTCCATAGGTATGTGGATTTATGTCTGGGCCTTCATTCTAGTCTAGTGAACAACGTGTCTATTTTTATGCCAATAACATGTGGCTTTTATTACTATAACTCTGTAGTATGGCTTGAAATCAGGGATAGTGATTCCTTGGGAAGTTTTATTATTCAGGCTTGTTTTTGCTCTCCTGGGTTTTTTGTTTTTCCATATGAGGTTGAATATTGTCCTTTCAAGTTCTGTGAAAATTGTGTTGGAATTTTGATGGGAATTGCATTAACTCTGGAGATTGCTTTTGGTAGGATGGCCATTTTTACTATTTTAATCCTACCGATTCATAAGCCTGGGCAATCTTTCCATCTTCTGATATCTCTTCAGAGACTCGAAGGGTTTGTCATACAGGCCTTTAACTTGTTTGACTAGAGTTACCCCAAGATACTTTATATTATTTCTGGCTATTATGAAGGGTATTGATTCTCTGATTTTTTTTTCTCATCCCATTTTTCATTTGTATATAGGAGACCTACTGATTTTTTTTTTTTTTTTTACTTAACTTTGTATCCAGCCAGTTTGCTGAAGGTGCTTATCACCTGTAGGACTTCCCTTGTAGAATTTTTGGGATCACTTATGTAGACTATCATATCATCCGCAAATAATGATACTTTGACTTCTTTTCCAATTTCTTTTTTTTTTCAGTTTAGTGCAGTAGCCCTTTATTCTCTTCTTAATCAGATAGTCTCTGCAGAAAACTTCTCATAAGTCCACATATACAGCAACAGGGAAACAACAATGCTTCATGGTGAGTCACAGTGCAAACCCTTCCTGATTTCCCTGTATACAAAAGGTATCAATAATAGCTCAATTCCTTCTCCTGCAAGAATTTCCCTTGGACATACTGTGTGGTACTTCATCTTAATCAGGATAATTTGATACTGGTCCATGAACGATGAGTGAGCAGAAGCCTAGAACAGGGTTCAGACAGCAGTGGATATAATGGAGATAGCCTTCTAGAGATGACTTCAGTGAGACAGCTCAACTTTACTTCAGAGTTAATGGAACATATAGGTTTGGGGACTGTAGCTGGGGAAGCACCAGATTACATTAAACAGCATGCTCCTATCTTAAGGCTTCCTATATGACAGCAGGGTCCTATAGCAGGGTCCTAGTACATACAAGTCTTGGTTACCATATGTGCAGAAGGGGGATTGCTACTAGCAAGGAACAATTCCAAGCGTCAATCTAGAGACAAATCAGACATCCAGGGTTAGGGACAGCTTTCATATACTGTCAGTCCTCTACAGACATTCTTCACTTATGTGCATGTAGAGATCAGAAGGTCTCACTGACAAGGGAGTCCCTCATATTACAAAATTTGGAGAGAGTTGCCAGACCATGATAGACTACAACCTCTAACTATGGAGGCTAACAAACATTTTGGCTGTTTTATTTTATAGGGAAACGTACCATCATAAACCCTGTTGTCTGTGTCAAAAGGATCCATGGCCTGGTAGAGAACCATGACCTGATGGGTGGAAATTTTAGTAATGAGGATGATATGTCACCAGAGGAAATGATTAAGGCTTGGACCAAGCATGAAAATAAAACATAGCATAATCAGAGAACTAATAAAAGGTCAGAGCCAGGAAATCAAGGGATTATGTAACCAGGTAATTTGTTCTATGGGTTGACATTTTGAGAGCAGGATTTGCAGAGTTTTTTGAGGGTATTGATATTAGTTTTAATAACATCTGGCTCTTTTTGGTAAAAGCAGCATTCTTCTCACAATACCAAGCATGTCCCTCTAGATCCAGCAATTAGATCCTGTGCTCTTCGGTTTTGGAGCAAAACCCCAGCAACAGAGCTCACCTGTTGCTGTAGGAACTCAGAACTGTCTTTCATGGATGTCATTGCCTGATTGAGTCTGTCTTTGAAGTCTCCAGTCAGATGATGTAGCTGGATGATGGCAGCTGTTTCAGCCCCAACAGATCCAAGGGAGATGAGAAGTCCTATTCCTACCAGTAAAGAAAGGAATATCTCTTGTTTTTGGGTTGATCATAAGGTTCATGAGAGTGCTCTAACCTAACTAGTGGATTAGTTGTATACATGACATCATTAATGAGTGTCAATGAGAGGTAGATGGAGGGCAAACTTGGAGAAACAGGTAAATGGAGAACTGATCTATTGGGAGCTCATCAAGGCCAGCGGGACTGGGACTGAATAAGCATGGGATGAAACCGGACTCCCTGAACCTGGCGGACAATGAAGGCTGATGAGAAGCCAAGGACAATGGCACTAGGTTTCAGTCCTAATACATGAACTGGCTGTGTGGGAGCCTAGCCTGTTTGGATGCTCACCTTCCTGGTCCTGGATAGAAGTGGGAGGACCTTGGACT
>NW_026068270.1:119942-132261 GCF_014885135.2 Alexandromys fortis | reverse complement strand
TTTTTTTTTTTTTTTGGTTTTTCGAGACAGGGTTTCTCTGTGGCTTTGGAGCCTGTCCTGGAACTAGCTCTTGTAGACCAGGCTGGTCTCGAACTCACAGAGATCCGCCTGCCTCTGCCTCCTGAGTGCTGGGATTAAAGGCGAGTGCTGGGATTAAAGGCGTGCGCCACCACCGCCTGCTTGGGAGACTTTTGATAACTGTTTCGGTTTTCTTAGGGGGTTATGCTAGTTTGGGTTTCTTTTGCTGTGAAGAGACACCATGACCCTGGCAACTCTTTTGTTTTGTTTTGTTTGAGACAGGGTTTCTCTGTGTAGCTCTGGCTGTCCTGGGACTCGCTCTGTAGACCAGGCTGACCTTGAACTCACAGAGATCTGCAGGACTGTGCCTTCTGAATGCTATATGCTTCTGGAGTTTACATTTGGAAAAATCCTCTATTTCCACCCTATGGATCCTGAGGAGGGAACTCAGGTGTCCAGCTTGAAAGTCCGGAGCATATGGATCTCTGAGTTTGAGGCCAGCCTGGTCTACAGAGAAAGTTGCAGGATAGCCAGAGCTATGTAGAGTCCCTGTCTCAAAAATAAAATAACTGGAGAAACCATTTGCTCTGATTAGTCCTAGTATACAAGTTTGTTATTATACCTAATGATTTACATATATGTCACCCTTATTTGAATTTGAGCTTTCTTCTTTTTTTTCCAACTTTTTTGGCAGTAGGATTTTATGATCCTTTTGCTTCTTTCTCCCAACTGTTGAGGTGACTGGCAGCACTGCCATTTCTGGTCCGTGTGGTGCTAGGGTCAAGCACAGGGTTTCATGCATGCTGAGCAAACACCGTGCCCATAGAGCCCCATCTGAGTCCTGAATTCAGGCTGCTGCTGCTGCTTTTTATTTTTTGAGACATAGATTCACTATAGAACTCAGAGATCTACCTGCTTCTGCCTCTGGAGTGCTGAGATTAAAGACCACCCAGCCTTGGCTTTCGCTCCTTGCTGTTTGTGACCTCTTATCAGTAGGAACATCCCCAAAGTGTGACATGGTTCCTGGAACTAGTCAGTACTCATTTCATGTTTGATGCAGAATGAGCTGCTGAGTTTGTGGGGTAGGCTATTACATTGTAAGTAACTCTGCTTGCCCAAAAGTTTTAAATTAGTTTCATGAGTTTTTTTCAGGTGGTAGGGTTGAGACAGAGTTTTACTGTGTAGATCAAATTGGCCTGTCATGTGATTTAGTCCTCTTGTCTCAACCTGCCAATGCTGATATTGCAGGTGTGCACTCTAACTGCTGAAAGTAAATTCTTCTGTGCCTTGGATAGGACGTAATGATAGTGCTTCTCTAGCAGTTAGGGTATTTGAGAGGCTTGTGAGTCTGGTCCTGAGACCTCCAGGATACACTTACCCCAGATGTCATTTGTGCGACTGTGTTGTACTCCTTGTCACTAGATTAGTCCCTGACACACTCCAGCTTAGCTGTCCTTTATGGAGCTGTGTGTATCCCGTCACTAGGCTATGGTCCCTGGCACACTCCAGCTTTTCTGTATCCTATTAAAATATTCTTCTGAGGCCTAACATACCATTCCAGATATGGTATTGTGTAAAGTGGGTTAAAATAGTTAGCCTGTGTCTTGGACTTAGTATGTTCTCTATGGTACTACAAAGCTTGCTTGTGCCTGGTGTCAGGGTTAACTTGATATATATTACTTTGATGTAATTTAATAAGAGCTATTAAGGAACTTCGGTTTAATTTTTTTAAATCAAAGCGCAAATGTATTTCTCATGATCACTGAACCTCCTCATTGACATTACCTGATGAAGAATACAGGTATTTTCTTCTATCGAAATCATCTTTTTCATACTTGGTTCACTTGTCATGACTAATCTCAACCAACTTTCTAAGAACCGTGATAGTAAACTTTATCAGCCAGTCACTAAGTGCACTGGATTCTGGACTTGGTGCAGAGAGTACAAAAAGTAAACACGTGGTCCCTGCCTTTGAGGAGTTAAGTGGCCTCCCTAGCCTTGGTGCATGTGAGACTGAAGTGGGTTAGTGTGGCACCAGCCTGACCGCAGCACTGGAGGAGGTCTGGGTAATGGGGAGATCTGCTGCCCTGAGCACCTGTACTAGCATGGTGGTGAGAGCTGCGCTCTGTAGCCCAGGGCTTGAGTTTGAATCCTGGTTTTTACTGCTTGCTGCTGTGTGGCCTTGCAAGTTAGTTATGCAGTTGAACTGTGCCTCCAAATGACACTTAGTGAGGCTGTAAACACTGGCTTAGTTACTAGATCTAAAGTGTTTAGAACAGCATTTGTGTTATGGAAATACTCTGAACATTTGCTACTGTCTCCCTGGAAATCAGAAGCGTCCATTCTAGGAAGACCTCGGAGAAACATTTTAGTTCTTTTGAAGGTCTTCCATGTAGAAGAATGATTTATTTATTCTTTGTAATTCCATATTTAGAACTTTAATGCAGCAGACAGACCTACTGGCATTGAACCCATCCTTCCCTCAGCCTTCAGTAAGCAGTGCATCCTCGTCACTAGAAGTGACTGAGAGACCGGCCGCTGCTTGTGGTTTTTAACAGAATGGCTGTAAACCTGTAGTGTCTAATATTACATCCATAGAGGTGACTGAAGGCCAAGAGAATAAATGTAAGACTCGGAAAGTTGTCTGTATGTACTCCATCTTTGCCCTCAGAGATTCTGCTGGTTGGGACCAAGGACGGCTAGTTTTGCTGTCATCTAGCACATGGAGAAGCTCTGTAGTAGCCTGCTACTAAGTGGGGTTTTTCTGATTCAGAGTAACTGGCTTTACTGTACTAGTGGGGGACATTTTCTCTACCTTTCATGCTGCTCTTAAATTCAGAATGGTTCCTGTCTTGGACACTTAGTTTCTGGATCTACTTGTTAATTCCCATGTTAGACTCCTCTCAGGCTGGGTTCTGAGACTCTGACCTAACTGAATTCTTGTCTCAGTTTCCCAGAGCACGTCCCAGAGAGAATGCCTTTTCCTGTCTAATCAGCACCTTGTTACAGTAATTCTAACTCAGAGAGTCACAGACACTTTCAGTTTTAAAACATTCTTTCTCCTGTCTGTTTGTTACCTTAAGCTATATAGTCGGAATACTTCAAGAGCTCTTAAATTAAGTGTCTAATTTTTTTTTTATTATGGAACATTTCACACATACACATAAGCAAAGAATGGGATTAACCTTCACGTACCCACTTTCTTTTATTCTTTATTCATAAGTTATATTGTAACTGAACTGAAGAATTTTTTCCTCTTTCTTTCTTTCTTTCTTTCTTTCCTTCTTTCTTTCCTTCCTTCCTTCCTTCCTTCCTTCCTTCCTTCCTTCCTTCCTTCCTTCCTTCCTTCCTTCCTTCCTTCCTTCTTTCTTTCTTTCTTTCTTTCTTTCTTTCTTTCTTTCTTTCTTTCTGTTTTAGGGATAGTGTTTCTCTGTTTAACAGCCCTGAACTCACTCTGGTAGATCAGGCTGGCCTTGAAGTCACAGAAATCCACCTGCGTCTCTCCCCCTCAGTGCTGGGATTAAAGGCGTGCGCCACCACCCCTAGTGTGACTGAATTTTCTTTACTCCAGTTAGCATTCAAATATACACTCCTGTGCTCTGAGATCACAGCTACAACTTGCTTTCTTTTTATGAAGTTCTTTCAGCAGATAACCCCCATTAAATGACTCCTTTGAGATCGAATATGATTATGATTTATTTTGGTTTGGGATGTATGTCTCGCCTTCTGTACCTGTCAGGTGTCAAGCAGGGTTTCTGACTTTGTAGTGGACCATTTTCACTCTGGTTCCACTTCAGAGAATGACCTGGAATCATGCAGTCTGTACCTCTTAGCTGTGATCCTTTAGTAATGTAGACTTGAATTACAGTTTTACTATTTATTATTTTGTGTGTGTGAAACTCAACATGGTGATTTAGCAACTCAACCTAACTGATTCTTGGGACGACGTGAAGTTCTGTTTTGTCTCTTAGAAACGCTCTTGTAGAACGAGAGTGTAAAACATAAGGTAAATGTGTAAATTTCTGCTTCTCCCTAGAGAGCCCCCTTTTCATCTGACTAGAAGAGGCTGGGGTGAGTTTCCTGTGAGAGTGCAAGTTCACTTTAAGGACAGCCAGAACAAGCGGATAGATATCATACACAATCTGAAGGTATTGTAGCAGAGCATTGCTCACTGGAAACTCAGTGTCTGTTTTCATTCATTACCTGTGGACCGTGACTGCAGATGGTGGAATCAGGGGAATCCTGTATACGTGATGCTCACTGCTACAGCACTTACTCCTCAAAGCTGGGGAAGCAGTTACTCCACATCACATGTATACTCTTCAGAAAGGTGAACTAAGTCTGAGGAAACAAGACCTCAAACCTTCCTTCCCGATTTTCTGGTTTTTTGAGACAGAGTATCTCTGTTCTCTATGTAGCCCTGGATGTCTTGGAACTCATTCTGTAGACCAGGCTGGCCTCGAACTCAGAGATCCCCCTGTCTCTGGAGTGCTGGGATTAAAGGCATGCGCCACCACTGCACTTCAGTTCTTTGTCAAACACACTGTTAGTGTGCTACCATTACAGTTGGAAAACAAATTGTTTTTAAAGTTCTCGGCAGCTGGATGTGGTAACACTAGGGAGGCAGAGGCAGGTGGATCTCTGTGTAGGCCAGTTTGCCCTATAGAGCGAGTTCCAGGACAGCCAAGACTTACACAGAGATCCCTGTCTCAGAACCAAACAACCAACCAGTTAAATAAACTAATTAAATTAATTAATACAGTTTCTCTTGCCCCAAGTCACCCTCCCTTTGTGGTTATCATCAGTGACTCCAAAGAGTAAACTAAATAAAGCTGAATACTTCGGTAGAGTTCTCTTTTTCGTAGCTCTGGGGCACGCTGGAACCTAACTTCTGTTGATGGTAGACAGCACTGCCTGTTTCTGGTTCTTTGATGTTAGAGAAGAAGGGAAAGCAGCATTAAAGAGCAGGAGGGGCCACTTACCATTTCTTGGGAAAAGCTCTAAAATAGTTTTTTTTTGCTTTTTTAAAACATTTATTTTTATTTTGCACAAATGAGTGTTTTGTCTGCATGTATGTGTATGCACCACATGCTTGCCTGGTATCCACAGATACCAGAAGAGGGCATCAGATCCCCTGAACCTGGAGTTCTAGAGAGTTGTAAGTCACCATGTAGGTGAAGGGAACAGAACCAAGAGCAGCCACTGAGCCCTCTCTCCAGCCCCAGTTTTTGCTTTCTTTTGGTCATTGCGTGTATTATTTGGGAGTGGTCCCAGCACTAATTTACATAGTGTTTACCTATTATATTTTTTTCAGTTCTCAGTGGAAGATTATTTGAGACGCAAATTTTGGGTTGTTTTGTTTGTTCATGTTTGAGGCAGGTTCTCACTATGTAGATCAGGCTGACCTATAACTCATAGGAATAGCTCTGCCTGCCTCTGCCTCCTGAGTGCTAGGATAAAAGGTTTGTTTCACTACATCCAGTCATAAAACATGGTACTTTAAAATGATAGTAAAGTATGTTAAAAAAAAACTTTATTTTTTTTAATAATGTGTATGTATAAGCAGAGGTGCACATTCATGCATGTGTCCCTGGAGAACGCTGGATGTCCCTGGAGCTGGAGTTATAAGAGATTGGGAGCTGCTTAACGTGGGTGCTGGAAATCAAATTTAGGTCCTCTCCAAGAATAGTGTATAGTCTTATACTACAGAGACCCTTCTCTGATCTGTAACTTCCTTGAAGCATGATTTTATTATTTTTTGTGTATGAGCCTGGTCTCAGACTCAACTGAGGAAATAGGGCGAGTCTGGTCTTCCCGGAACCCCAGCACCCAGGAGCCTGGTGCAGATTCACGGACCTATCCTAGTAGACCGATTGTCAGTTGCTATGAGAAAGTGACTAGATTGGTTCTTAGTTTATATGTAACAATATAGATTATAGAGAGATTTATTTCTACCTTTAGAGGACAGAGACATGGATTTAACCTAAAGATGTCCTGTAGTCTTGGCCTCATCCTTAAATGTTAATAATTAAAATATTAAAAATATTTAAGATGCCGGGATCCAGTCAGACCAGTCTTGCTGCACAGGCCACAGAATCTGTAGAGTGCTTGCTTTCCTGTCTGTGGTGCCCATAGGCACCCTACTGAGACATCTGACTAGCTAGCAGACTACCAGGAGAAGTGGGCTTATATCAATCCCTGTCTCCTGCCGAAAATCAGCCCAGTTACAGGCCTGTGCTGTGAAGCCACTCCCATCCCCACGAAGATAGCAGAAAAGGCTGTCACTTCTACCTCATGGGCCCTGACTCCTCTCCAGAGCCGGCATCCATGCTGCTGTCCAGTCTGTCCATGGCTTTAGGAACTCGTAATGATAAACCTGTCGGTGAAGCCACACCTGCAGCCTCTCACCACCAGTAATTACATCAGAGCACCAAAATATGCCAGAGCAGTTGCCTTGCCTATGTGGGCTACTACACAGCTTCCCCAGTTTGCACTGCTGTCTCTTAGCAACCCTAAAACCCATCCCCTGCTTACTGCTCTACCCAGCCTCACTTATTCCTATTTATCTTTGGGGTTTTTTTTTTTTTTTTCCCAACTTAGTGTTTTTCCTTTTAGTCTTACTGTATGTATAGTGTTTGTACTGATACGGTGTTAAAATATTTTTCTATTGTGGGGATATAAGTTGAAATGCTACAATAATAAGAATTTCAATGTAACAATAAAGTGTTGTTGGTGACATAATCCCCTCAGTTTATGTTCCTTGCCTTAAAATAAATCTTTTGTGGTACTAATATATTTCAGGTATTTAATGGTGGCTATAATGCTTAAATTTTCAGTCATGTACATTTCTTTTTCTTTTTTTTTCCTTTGGTTTTTCGAGACAGAGCTTCTCTGTAGCATTGGAGCCAGTCCTGGAACTAGCTCTTGTAGACCAGGTTGGTCTCAAACTTACAGAGATCCGCCTGCCTCTGCCTCCCGAGTGCTGGGATTAAAGGCGTGCGCCACCACCGCCGACAGTCATGTACATTCTATAGACTTGTCATTTGAAATATTTTCACACAACTTTTTATAAACTCACATCAGCGTCACATAATACCTTAAAAACTGACGTGGTGTGATTTATTGAAACATTCTTTATGGTTTCTGATTATAGATAAGGCTGGAAATTTGCCTTTACTCAAATTTCCTCCAAAATATCAGCTTGCAGTTAACTGGTGTTAGGTAAACCTGTATCCTCAGGTTCATGAGTAGAGTGAAATCTAACGTTTCCCCTTTACTTTTGAATAGCTGGATAGAACCTACACTGGCTTACAAACCCTGGGTGCGGAGACGGTAGGTACCTTCCCTCAGCCTTGTAAGGGGGACAAGGAGTATGTGGTGTGTGTGTGTGTGTGTGTGTGTGTGTGTGTGTGTGTGTGTGTGTGTGACGTTTACACACACTCTGCTCAGCTTACATGTGTAATATAGGGTATCACCCTGTAGCCTACGCTCATTTCAAATCCAGGCTTCTTACCTGAGCCTCTGTAGTGCTAGGATTGCGGGCATTTGCCACCATCCCAGAATCCTTATTATTTTGATTTAACGGGGAAAAAAATGATTATTGGTCTTTTTTAAGTTAGATTTTCACTGCTGCCCCAACTATTGTGTTTTCTTTATTTTCTAATTGTGCTTTAAAACATGAGAAAATTTTAGGATCTGGACCATATCTAGCATATAGCTCAGTGACACGAATTAGGTTCAGAGTGATATCTGGCACCTCCTGAACTCCCCTCACCTAAGTCCATACCTGTTAAGTTCCCCTACTACTTGCCTCCTTCGCATGATTATAGTCAGCATTTGGCTTCCTAAAATCTGCCTTATTTGTAGTGCATGTAGTATCCATCCATGCTGTAGATGCCATTCCCCCTTTGTAAGATTTATTTTTATATTTTTATTTATGTGAGTGTTTTACCTGCATGTGTATATGTCCACCCCATGTGTACCTAGTAGCCATGGAAGTCAGAAGAGGGTGTCAAGTCCCCTGGAGCTGGAGTAAAGGGTAGTTGTGAGCTGCCATGTAGGTGCTAGGAGCTGAACCCAGGTCTTCTGCAACAATAAGCACTCTTTTGTTTATTTAAGATTTACTTTTAATCTTATATATGTTTATATCTGAGTGTATGCCATATATGTGAGTGTGCCCAAAGAGACCAGAAAATTTCAACCCCTGGAGCTGAAGTTAATGGGACCTGAGAATCAAACTCAGGTCTTCTAGAAAAGTAAATGTATGCTGTAAGCCACCGAGCCGTCTTCCCAGCCACTAAAGATCTTTAAATTTTTATTTATACACGTGAGTGTTTTGCTTTCATGTGTATGCACCACATGTGTACAATGCCCACAAAGGCCAGAAGAGGGCATTGGGTCCCTTGGAACTAAATTTACACACAGTAGTTAACTAACATGACGAGAGCTGGGAATGGATCACCTAGCTAAATCTTCACTCTTCAGAGAAGTGGACTTTATGATACCAGAAGATATCTATTAAGTACCTGTATGCTTTCACTGGTCCAGATGTTAGGAGAAAAGAGATGAGTAAGGTAATTTTTACTCTTGGTATTTTTGAGCATAAGGACAGTGACCTACTCTACTTTCTGTTGCTATGCTAAATAAAGACCATGACCAAAGTGATTTGGGGAGGAAAGGACTTACTTCTTACAGCTCCCAAGTCATAGCCTATGATTGAAGAAAATCAGGGCAGGAATTCAAACAAAAACCTGGAAGCAGGGATTCAAGCAGAGTCAGTGGAGGAATGCTGCTTTTTGGCTTGTTCTCTGTCGTGTGCTCAGCCTGTTTCCTTACATAACTCAGAACCCCCAACCCAGGGTGGTACTGCTTACAGTGGGCTGGGCCCTCTCACATCAATTATTAATCAAGAAAACGCTCCACAGCCCAGTCTGATGGAGGCATTTTCTGAATTGAGGTTCCTCTTCACAAATGACCCTGGGTTGTATCAAGTTGACAAAAATAACCAGCACAGACAGTAAACACTAAGCAGAGGTGTACAACAATTTCAACTACAGACAGGTGCTGGGTGGAAGAGTGGCTGGTGAACGGGGTCTTAGGTTAAGTTGCAGTGGATAAAGAAGGTCTTCCCGAGAGGGTGACTTTGATGTGTAACTGGTGGGAATAATGTTGAGCGGTAAAAGCAGTAAAGGGAGGGAAGGAACTCACCTGAGGCATCCAGCTGTTGAACCAGATGATGAAAATCTCATCTATAGGTTGCAATCGCCTGTTGAGGTGTGGTTTCATCTCTTAGGGCACTGTTTTCTGAAATGGAACTCGAGCTCTGATGATGGACTCATGAGCCTACTTGTTGCCCAACTGTGTAGGTAGTGGATGTTGAGCTTCATCGGCATTCTCTTGGCGAAGACTACATTTATCCTCAGTCATCTGAGTCAGACATATCTGACGCCCCTCCATCTTTGACCATTCCAGCCCCAGTGAAAGCTTCCCCAGTGGCACGGTCCCCTGAGCCGGCATCTGCTGCCCCTGTGGGAGAAGGTAATGTGATACTCTTGCTTGAGGGAGTCACTCTGGGTGTGTTTCTCATGTGGATGACACCAGATTGCTGCTTTCAGCAGCTTGAAGTCAATGGGAAAACATTGTTTTCATAAATGGGTATGCTCCCTCTAGCATACAGCTCTAGTGTAAAAATAGCTAATCTTCTGCTCTTCTTGGAAATAAGTTTTTCATAAATTCTTATATTTTTTTTATTGATTTTTATTGAGCTCTACATTTTTCTCTGCTCCCCTCCCGGCCTCCCCCCCCCTTTAAACCTCCCACAATTCTTACATTTTATAAAGGTGAAAAGGTTGCAAAAATCATTGGATTTTTATTCTTTTTCATCATTTTACTTTATTTTATATGTATGAATGTTTTGACTGTATGTATGTCTGTGTGCCACATGCATACCCAGTGCTTATGGAAGCCAAAAGAAGGCATCAGATCCCCTAGAACTAGAGTTTCAGATGTTGTAAGCCACCATGTCGGTGCTGGAAATCAAACCCAGGATCTCTGGCCAGCCAGTGCTCTTAACAGCTGAGCCATCTTTCCAGTCCCTGTATTTTTATTCTTTGCTGAAGACATTCTGGCTCAGATTCTGATTATGTAAATAAGAGACTTTAATGACAAATACTTAATCCTATATAAAAAAACTGACATTCACCATCAACAAATGTATTTTGACTGTGGCATTTTTATCATTTAATAAGACTAAATGTATTGTTTTTTATATAAGCATATGTAATTATATATGCTATATATATTTAAGTTGATTCTAAATGTTTATTTTATGTGCAAACTGGTATTTTATTGTGATACTATTTTAGTTTTTATATAAAATTTCAACTTAATTTGTCTTTAGATTTCCAGTGTACCCTCTATGGATATTATTACATTAAAAGAATGGTTTTTGTTTTTTAAAGTTTTTTTTCTCTTCTCTAGTTTTTAAATTCATATACTAAAATATGAGACAATGGACTTGTATTTTTTGTATTGTGTAGCTCTTGGTTAATGTGTTCTCTAGTTAATACGATTTTTTAAAAAGATTTATTTATTTATTGTGTACACAGTGTTCAGCCTCCTTGTATGCCTACAGGCCAGAAGAGGGCACCAGATCTCATTACAGATGATTGTGAGCCACCATGTGGTTGCTGGGAATTGAACTCAGGACCTCCGGAAGATCAGCCAGTGCTCTTAACCTCTGAGCCATCCCTCCAGTCCCCCAGTTAATACATTTTTTTGTATTAATTATGTTCACATTATTGTGACCCAGCAAACTTTGACTTTCATGTGGTGGAGTTTATTTTGGCTCACAGCTCAGAGAATACAGTTCGTCACAAGAGGAAAAGGATAGAGGTGGGAACAGCTTGGTGCATGCCAACCAGGAAACACAAGTGAGAAATGCCAGGCCTTTCTCTTTTTTCCTTTTTATTCAGCCCATAACCACAGGCTGTTAGATTGTGTAACTGGCACATGGGGTGGGCAGTGGGAGCTCAGATAAACCTTTCTGAGGAGGGTAGAAAAGCTGGCTCAGTTGATAGAGTGCTTTCCATGCAGAAATGAGGGCCGAATTCAGATGCCCAGCCAATATAAAAGTTAGGTGCAGCGGTGTACATCCGTAAAGAGAGGCTCTTTGAGCGCACTGGCCAGCCAGTCCAGCCAAATTGGTGAGCTTCATGTTTAGTGAGCAACTTTCTCAAAAAATGAGGTAGAAAACAACCAAAGAAGGCATATGTATCGACCACGTTCGTGTACACACACACACACACCTACCCCTGAAAACTCCCTCAAAGACTACCTCCGAAATACTTGTCCTAGTGATTCCAAATCTAGTCAAGTTAGCAATGAGAATCAGCCATGAGAAGTTCAATCTTGGTCAGCATGACTCCCAAATGCATCGATTTTAGATTGTTTTATTTCATGTATATGAGTATATGTTTGTATGTGCACCACAAGTGTGCCTGGTTCCCATGGAGTTCAGAAGAGAGTACCAGATCGCCCAGAACTGAAGTTACAGGTGATTTTGAACCAGCACGCGAGTGTTGGGTCCTGAATGTGAAGAGCAATGAGTGCTCTTAACTGCTGAGTCACCTCTCAGCTCCAACACAGTATTTTTGAACCATACCTTATATCCCTGATCCTCAAAGACTTGTAGTCATCTCAAAATGGAAATGCAAGCATCCTCAAAGTACGTTTTAGGATTATTATTTATGTGTATGTCTGTATATATGTGCCTGCCACATGTGTGTAGGAACACCCTGAGGCTAGAAGACAGTTTCAGATCCCTTAGTGCTAGAGTTACCAAGAATTGTGAGCTGCCCACTGTGGGTGTTGAATCAAACGTTGGTCTTCTGCAAAAGTGGCAAATACTCTTACCCATTGACTCTCCAGCCCCATAAATCTCTGAAGTTTTTTTTTAATTAATTTATTTATTTATTAAAGATTTCTGTCTCTTCCCCACCGCCGCCTCCCCTTTCCCTCCCTCTCCCCCAATCAAGTCCCCCTCCCTCGTCAGCCCAAAAAGCAATCAGGGTTCTCTGCCCTGTGGAAAGTCCAAGGACCACCCACCTCCATCCAGGTCTAGTAAGGTGAGCATCCACGAAACTGCCTAGGCTCTCACGAAACCAATAGGTCCAGTAGAATCAAAAACCCATTGCCATTGTTCTTGAGGTCTCAGTAGTCCTCCTTGACCGCTATGTTCAGCGAGACCAGTTTTGACCCAGGCTTTTTCAGACCCAGGCCAGCTGGCCTTGGTGAGTTCCCG
>NW_026068270.1:14827-114782 GCF_014885135.2 Alexandromys fortis | reverse complement strand
TGACGATCTCTAATTGGTCTTTTAAAACCAGATCAGGTTTCCCTGCTGGCCAGAGGCTCCTCTTGCAAAATTCCCTCGTTCTGTTTCCTGGCTCCTGCCAGGGGCCAAGATCCCTCTCACCCCTCAGACGGGTCTTCAGGAAAAGAACCAGGTTCCCTGTTTGCCAGGGACCTCGCCAACCAAAAGCCTACCTCTTTGATTTAATTGTCCTGGGGCGATCTGCTCTTGGTGTTGCACTGGTCCCTGTCGCCTGCGTTGTCTGCCACTGTGTCAGTACCCGCCGGTCCCGGCCGCTGTGCCAGCTACGTTGCCCGCCGTGCGCGTCTGGTTCCGGCCGCCGCTGCCCGAAGTTTTTTTTTTTTTTTAAAGATTTTTATTTCTTATATATACATGGTTCTTCCTGCATGTATCCTGCAGTACAGAAGAGGGCACCAGACCTCATTACAGATGGTTGTGAGCCACCATGTGGGTGCTGGGAATTGAACTCAGGACCTCTGGAAGAGCAGCCAGTGCTCTTAACCTCTGAGCCATCTCTCCAAACCCCAAATCTCTCAAGTTTTAACAGTTCAAACATTGCACAAAAGCCCAAATTCTGAGTCTCCTGTAAAATTCAAGGCAGTCTCTTAACTGGACCCTGTATAATCTAAAAAGAAGTTATGTATACTTCTAGTATACAGTCGTACAAAGTGAACATTCTCATTCCAACAGGAAGGAATAAAGGTCTCGCAAGGAAAGTCTGAACCAAAGCAAACATCAAATCCTGCAGCTCCATGTCTGTCATCTGGGCTCCAGAGCCTTGGGTCTCATCCCTGTCCTATGTCCTGTTTCCTGACACTTTACCTCTTCGCATTTGCATAGTTGTAAAATCAGTGTCATGTGAATACTGCCTACTTGTTTGTAGCCTGACCTCTTTGGCCACAGCTCCATCAGCTGTGTCCTTGAACAGGATCCGTGCAGGCTTTGTCTTTTCAGGTCTTAAGGTTTGCAGTGAATTTGTTTCTTCAGCTCTCTACGGGTGTACTCCTGTACTCAAGGCTGCATTCCTGTCGTCCAGATGCAAGAGTGAGCTTTCTCCTTCATGGTGTCAGCCTCCTTAGTAATTGCCACTGCCTCAGAGAGCTCCTGCTCTGTTTGCCCTGTTTATGACTTTAACTGAGTTCAAGCAGTGAGTGATGGTTATGGAACAGTCTGAATGTTGTGCTGCCTTACAGTTCCCTCCACCAAACAGCTCAGTCTCTTGAGTTTAAGTTCAACCTCATTCATTATCAGGGCAGGACAGCAAGCAGCCAGAGTTTTTTGTTGATGGTAGTTCATTTTAGCTTTGATGTGTGTGTGTGTGTTTCCGTACTACAGTATATTACAAATGGCTTCTAATCCAGTTCTCAACAGTCTTTAGTCCCCTCTGAAGCTCTGTAAAGACAGTCTTTATGCCTGCCATCATTCTGGTTCTCCATAGTCTACCAGAATGGCCTTTTAAACTCTGCTTACCAGAACTTTTCTAGCCACAGACTCAAATGTTTTCACATCTCTCTTAAATGCTAATCCCAAAGGCCTGAGAACTACATTTTAGGTTTATCACAGCAATGACTGCATTCCTGGCACATGGTACTCCTGGAACTAATTATTTGTATTAGTTGCTTGTCAGTGACCTGGGAATGCTACCACTCACATTCAGAATGGGTCTTCTCAGCTAAACTTACCTGGAATTCTCATAAATGTGGCTTAGTGACTTCAGATGTAGATAGATTGTCAAAAAAGACCAGCTGTCACATCCCTAAGATAAATGTTTTACCTAAGTGGGAGTCTAACACGAGGATTTATTTTCTACCAAAAATTTGTAAGGGAGTAATCCGTATTTATTTTATACCAGCAGTTGATCTAGGTGGGTTTTGAACTAACATTGACTATTGTAATAACAATTCTGTTCTCTTCCCACAGATGGAAGGTTCCAGAGTAGTTGATTTCATCATTTGTCATTCCATTTCAAACAGGATTCCCAGACAACCCAGAAGCTGAGAGACAACCTACATTTTATTCTTTACCATCTTCGTTGGAAAGAACACCCACCAAGGTGACAACAGCACAGAAAGTTACCTTTTGTTCACATGGCAATTCTGCCTTCCAACCAATTGCATCAAGCTGCAAAATCGTGCCCCAAAACCAGGCATCCAATCCTGAGTCACCTGGAAAGTCCTTTCAGCCTATCACCATGAGCTGTAAGATTGTCTCAGGTATGCAGAGTGGGTGACATTGGCTAGTTGTTAGCATATTTTTGTTGTTGTTTTGGGAATTTTAAGGCAGGGTCCCAGACTGGCCTGGAACTAACTATATAGCACAGGCTGGACTTGAACTCGGGATATTCCTCCTGGCTCGGCCTTGCAAATGCTAAGGTTACATATGAAGCCACCATTCCCAGCTCAGAGAGGTGCTTCTACACAGTCCTGTGTATCGAAGGAAAGGTTAATCCTGTTTGTTGGCAAGGCTGTCACAGAGAAAAGCATAGCTCATTATATGTATGGAAAGAATTTCTGAGTAGGCGGAAGAAACGAGGCCCAAGGTATTCTAGTTATTTCCTGGTAAATGTGTGCTCTTCCAGTAGGATTAAGATTGGAATTGAGTTTGCAGAGTCTGTAGAAACCAGAATAACAAGTAGTAGAAAAACAGAAGCCTTTGGCTTTGTTTTAAGGGTTGAGTTGGAGTAGAATTGAATTGCCATTTATTTTCTCTGACCCTGCTAGAAAACGGTTCATCTTATGGACAGTCATTCTGAGACTTCCTTTTTGCTGAGGGCCTTTTTCTAGTGACAATTTCACATTTATACTAACTAAGGTAATGGGAACATACTTATGTTGGCTGTACTTCAGGAAAGACAGGAAGGGGCAGTTGAAAAATCTGAGTAGGGGAACATATATTTCTGTGTACTTTTATTTTATGTGTATGAGTGTTGTGGCTGCTTGTTTGTGTGCACCATATGTGTGCCAACGGAGGCCCAGAGAAGGCATTTATGCCTTGGAATTGGAGTTGCAGGCCATTGTGAAACACCATATATGTACTGGGAACAGAATCTGGGTCTTCTCCAAGAACAGCCAGTGCAATTAATTTCTGAGCCATCTGTTCAGCCCCTCTGTATAAATTTTAAAAAGGAAAATGGGAATATTTGCTGCTGTATGCAGACTGCTAAGCTAAATAAATATAATATGAATCTTTACAATCAACAGAGGCTAACAAACCTGTAATTTTATCTACTACTAAGAATTTTGAAGTTTCCTGCTTCAGGGGTGGAGTAGGTTGTATACATTGGTTTGAGGTTTACAGAAATTTACAGATGACAGCTTTGATGAGGTAGGTGACTAAGAGTGTTTAGCAGTACATGAGTAAAATTTGGAACTAATCTTTGGGGTTCTATGATGTAGTCTTGATAGAGATTTCTGTCTCTGGTTAGTAAGCTTCACATTTTCCTATTCAAAATATATTCCAAATCAAAACACAAAATTCCTCTATCTAGCTATTCACTTACCAATTTTAGTGTCTTTGAATATTCAGTATTATGAATATCAGCCTATGGTATTAAGAGATTTATCCTACTGAAATACAGCAGTTCCACATTGTTAGTATAAAACATTGCTTTTCAGATTTTTTTTAAATATAAATACAATTACATTATGTCTTCCAGATTCTCATCCCTTCTCCAAACCTTCTCATGTATTCATGCCCCCCCTTTCAAACTCATGGTCTTCTATTTTTTAATTATTGTTTTGTGCATGTATGTGTAAATAAATACATAAATGTAACCTCTTGAGTCTGTCTAGTATTGTTTGTGTGTATGTTTCAGGCTGACCACATGAGATTAGAGAACAATTTAGGTGCTCATCTCTGGGGAAAACCAGTTCTCCCTCTCTTGACAGTCTTTAATTACCTGTAGCTCTTCATCTAGGGGGAAGCCCTGTGCAGTTCTTCCCACCTGTGTTGGCATGTAAACTGTTTATCTTTTTCAGTCTTGTTTAAGTAGCCATGCTGTTGAAATTTTGCAGCCTAAGCTAATGACTAACTGAAATCTTAAGTTATGTATTTTTCGTGTCTCTGAACCAGTATTGGATGTGTGTTTCTATGTTTGTTGTTTGTGTGCATGCTATGATCATTTACCAAAAAAAATATTAGTTGAAAATAATAACATAAAATGAGTATCCACCATAAATGCCTGAACAAAATATCCGAATCTTGCTTGGTATTGTTTGTTCTGTGGGTCAGTTGGAGTCAGTGACTTAATCCCCTATAAAACTTGAAGATTTATGCCAGCTGTGGTGATGCACACTTTTAATTCTAGCACTTAGGAGACAGAAGTAGGCGGATCTCTCCGAGTTCTAGGCCAGCCTGGTCTACAGAGTGAGTTCCAGGACAGCCAGGGCTACAAAGAGAAACTCTGCCTCATAAAATAAATAAAAACTTGAAGGTTTCATAAAGAAGCCTTCATTCCTTCCCCACATGATGCTTTCAGTTCAGGAATGAGAGAAAAAGACAGGGGCAGATTCAGACTCATCCAGCAGACAGACAGTGGAAGACTGAAAGAACACAGTAGAGCAAGCCAGTCTGAACTGGCTTGTAGTCAGTGACACAAGGTAGAATGTTTTCTAAATTTCTTTTCCTCCAGCTCACGGAAATCCTTGTGATTCCTGAGTGCTGTGATTAACAGCATGTGCCTGGCCTGCTTTTTAGAATTATGTGCATGCCAGAGGGTCTTGTTGAAATGTCATTCCGTTCCACCCCCCCTCCAAAGTCTCATGTGTTTCTGACTAGCCTGGAACTCAATATGTAAAGCAAGCTAGATTTAAATTAAAAGATCTTTCTGCTTCTGCCTCCTGAGTGCTGTCATCAAGGCCTGTGCTACCACACCTGGTCTGAGAATCTATTTCTCTTTTTCTTTCTAAGTTTTTATGTGTAGAAGTGTTCCGCCTGCATGCATGTCTGTGAACCACACATAAGCAGTGCTAGTAGAGGCCAGAAGAGAGCTTTTAATGCCCTGGAACTGAAGCTACAGGCAATTGTGAGCTGACATGCGGGTACTGGGAAGTAAACCCACTTCCTCTAGAAGAGCACCAAGTGCTCTTAACTTTTGAGCCATCTCTCCAGCCCCAAAATCTGTTTCTAATTAGGTGCTCAATTTGCTGTTCTGGGCTGATTCCAAGTACATGATAGCTGAACCTGAACCCAACTACACTGACTGAGCCTGGCTCAGTATCTGAAATTCCTGTTCTCTTGTCTGACATTACCATTGCCTTTGATGCCCTCCTACTTAAATTATATGTGTACTTTTTTCTCTCCTTTTCTTAATTAACAAAGGTTCTCCAATATCAACTCCAAGTCCATCACCATTGCCTCGCACCCCAACTTCCACTCCAGTTCATGTGAAGCAAGGTACTACCAGCTCTGGTATAAATAACCCTCATGTTATTGTGGATAAGCCTGCACAGGTTATTGGAGCCTCCGCTCCGAGTGCAGGTATGTATAAGCAATATTCATGCAATCTAAAGGTTTGATCTTTTACTAATGATAAAATCCTACCATGAACCAACCCTCCATCCATAAGTAAATGTATATGAAAAGGAAGCCATACTGTTTCTCTGAGGAAGATTCTCTTGTGTATGAAAGTTCAAAGTTTAGTTCAATTAGAAGCCTTTTCTACAGCCACCACACTGCCCTGTAGTCTGGCACAGCTGCATGGAGCCTGCCTGCAGTCACCACACTGCCCTGTAGTCTGGTACAGCTGCATGGAGCCTGCCTGCAGTCACCACACTGCCCTGTAGTCTGGTACAGCTGCATGGAGCCTGCCTGCAGTCACTACACTGCCCTGTAGTCTGGTACAGCTGCCTGGGGCCTGTCAGGGTTTCTAGGTTTGGTTTTTAAATATTCTTTTACTAACTTTGTATCCATTTCTTTCATTTAATTTATGTTTATACACATGCTCTCAAAGTGTAATCTTCCCCTATTAAGGGAAATAGTGAACAGAGAAATAAAATAAAATGAATGGTATTAAGGTAATGGGGATGGTTTCTCTACCCCATGTATTAGAATGAACACATTATTATATATACTGGGCTTTTTCAATTAGGTGTTTTGTTTTGTTTTGAATCTTAGTTTTAGAGTTGTTTACGTGTAGAACTGATTTGAGAAGTACTGCTTTCAGCATATTTGGGTATGCTGAGCATTTTGGGGCTACATATTAGTTTTAATAATCAGCCACAACTCTGAAGAGGCAAATTTGGTAGGTGAAATAAGTTGCTGAATATCACTTTAGAGCTTCAGTTAATATTTACTGTCGATAATTGTGCAGTTGTGGAATAACTTGTCATAGGGGTAGCATTTGGAGACAGGTGCATCAGAAGCTGGCATTCACCGAATGTATGCATGTTGGCTCACCTGCTAAGTGACCTACGCCCTTGTGTCATACTGTCGCTTCTTGTATAGGGAGCAGAGTATGTTGTGTCACTGCTTCTTCATTTTGTCCTTAGGAGCTTCTCACTGTTTTCCAGGCTGGGAATGTGATCTGCTTGTAGGGGTGAAGTGTGGTGGGGTGTGTGTGTGTGTGTGCCTGCGTGTGGATATGCTCGTGTGTTTAGACTTTTAGAGTTATGAATTTTTAACCCTTAGTAATTCAAAGCATGGAAGGGTGGTAGAAAATGATTTTAAAATATATTTCTAAACTTTATTTTATTGATACATAATTGTTAAATCTGTTTTGCATATCAGGAAGTCCTACAAGCAAGCTCCCAGTGGCCTCTCAGATTTCCCAAGGAACAGGGTCCCCTGTTCCTAAAATTCATGGAAGTAGTTTCTTAACATCTACAGTCAAGGTAAGCTCTCCCTGCTGTGTAGTCTCAGAAGGCGTACCACTGATGACAGTTATCTTGAAGATTATTTCCTCCTGGGGTAGAAGACAGTTCTCAGTGTGTCTATCAAGTGATCACCCTGTATCAATTTGAAAGCTCAGTGTGGGGAAAGAGGCGGCCTTACTTATTTTGTGGAGGGGACAGTTGTATTAAAAATACTTCTGTAGAGGGTGAAGAAATGACTCAGCCATTCAGAGTGCTTGCTGTTCTTGCAGAGGACCTACACCTACCCGGCAGCCCACAACTCTCTGTTACTTCAGCTTCAAGGGGTCCAGTACCCGCTTCTAGCCTCTGTGGGCACTGTGTGCGCACGCACGCACGCACGCGCGCGCACACACACACACACACACACACACACACACACACTCTCCGTGGACAGCTGGGCTGGTTTCTGCTTCTTCAGGCTGGTCTCAGAGTCTTTGCAGTTTCCCTTATCTGAGAGGGAATCTCTACAGTCCTTTTTACTTCTTCTTAGAGGAAGGACCCTGGTGAATCTGCTCAGTTTCAGGGACTTCGGAAGCTATTTTGAATTGTTTACCTTGTATTTAACAGAGCTTCCCTGGGAGATGGAATGTTTTATTCTTCAGGAAACTGCTGTACAACACGGGTAGAATACTTGCCTAATTTGCACAAGGCTTTGGATTTAATCCCCAGTGCCACATAAAACCAAGTGTTATGGTGTACACATGTAATCAGAGCACTCAGGAAGTAGAGGCACCAGGATCAGAAGTTCAAGTTTGTCTTTGACTAGATAGTGAGACCAGCCTTGGCTATATGACACCCTGTCATAAACAATAAAGTTAATCACTAAAAATTTAAATAGAACTCTAACATTCATCAGGACATAGATGAGTTAAAACTTTTTTTAGCATTTGGTTTCCTTGTTTTTGTATTTTGAGGCAGGGTCTCACCATGTAGTCCAGGCTAGATGGGAACTAGCAGTCCTCCTTTGTCAGCCTCCTGAGTTACAGGAGCGCAGGTGGGAATGTGTACCTTACTGGTTATTTGCTTTGAGAACGGAATTACAGTGGCTTCATAGAAACTTGGAAGATCCATGAGCGTTTTGGGTTTTTGTTTTCTTTTGTCTTTGTGCTATTGGGTGTGGTGGGTTTACATCAAATGTAAGTGGCTGTAATATCCGAAATAATTTGTTTGGGCCTATTGTGTAATAAATGGTTTTACACACAGCAGGAGGATTCTTTATTTGCATCTATGCCACCTCTTTGCCCAATCGGTAGTCACCCTAAAGTGCAAAGCCCCAAAGCTGTGACTGGAGGACTTGGAGCTTTCACAAAGGTGAGTGTGCGCCACAGCGTTGCCCCCGGGACCAGTGGTCGTTTTCCATTGTTCAGACATAGGTCCACATCCTGGGAGTACAGTGAAACGGGAGTTCAGAGGCCACAGACTGGGTGTGTCTCTACTGCTTTCCAGCCTTGTGATAAGTGACAGAAGAGTTATGGGATTGAGTTGAGAGCCTGTTTGGTCCCTTTACTACCTCTTAAGGTCTATTAAAGCAGTATTTTTCCTTTCTCATGAAGCCATCTTGTAATACCAAGCTTCATTATTAATATTATTGCAGAGAGACTAGATTCAAATGTTAACAGTAGGTTCTTCCTCCTACTCCCCTGTCGGGTACTTATTCACTGTCATTGTTTGTTGCAAGGTGATCATCAAACAGGAACCTGGGGAAGCCCCTCATGTGTCCACCACAGGAGCTGCCAACCAATCACCATTCCCTCAGTATGTGACTGTGAAAGGGGGTCACATGATAGCTGTATCCCCTCAAAAACAGGTCATAAGTGCTGGAGAAGGGACGACTCAGTCTCCAAAGATTCCACCCTCCAAGGTTTGTATGGTTTTTGGGGTGGAGGTGGGGTGCCAAGGTAAAATGTAGGTTATTTATCTGAATAGCTGACAGGTGCCAAAATGATTTAGGGTGAATGAGTTGCTGAGCCCGTATTAGCCCATTCAGAAAAGACTCAGTAACATGTGCCCTGTACTGTCTGTCCCTGACAAGAGTGGGCGTGTTTAAACAGAAGCCCCAGGAATAGTCTAAGGGGCATAGGGACATTGAAGCCTCTCTCCAGCGTAAAAGTAGCAGGCCCTGTTGGTTTTCTACTTGATTTCAGTGTGCATTGTTTTGACCTGTTCATTTGTCCAGACTGTGTGATTCGTTTTGTTTTGAGATGACCTTAGATTCAAGGCAACCTTAGTATCTCAATATCCCAAATGCTAGGATTACAAGTATGTGCCATTTGGTTCATTTTATTAATAACTTAGAAGTACCAGAGAATAAGCACATAAGGAACTTTGAAGTAGTACATAATCCATATTCTACCACGTCAGTCACATATTAAATCTATCGCCTGCTTTAATGCCATGCTCATATTTATACGTTTCTTGTAGTTCTCAGACTACATGTTCAAGCAGGTATTTTTCATTCCCATTTTATGATGTGAAAACCATGAGTTTGAGGGGCTTGGAACCTTCCTGGAGAATATATGAACATGCAGCATATAGCTAGGGAGTGATAGGAGGCTGAAACGTGTGTCTTTTTGCTCCAAATGCACCACGCCAGGACTGGTGAGATTTATAAGGTGTCCTCTCTAACCTAAGCTTGCTATTGGAACACGTAGTTATCTTATCCCGGTGTTTTGGTGGGTATGTTCTGAGGCTATTGGGAATGTTTTATGGGTGTTTATGTTTCAACTTCAAAGCCCAGACTGTCTTGGAGAGTGAATTGTTTTGAGAAGAATCTCTAAAATGGAAGATGGTGTTACATAAATTGGGTTAGTTTAGATAAGTAGGTCTTTCTTGGGATAAAGATGAAAATTCAGTGTTACAAGTTGTTTTTAAATCTGTAAGAATCTGTAATGTTTCCAAAACTTATCTCAGCAGACAGTTTATCTTCTGATTTAAAACATAGCAATTCCTTATCTGTCCCAAATTTACTGCGTCACAATTTCCCCCAAGAGCCTGGGAATTAGTTTTTCATAAGCTGCCTGCCACCTCAGATGCCCTAGGCAGCTAGAAAATGCCACAGTGTTGCTTTGGCCTCAGGTGAGCTCTGCCACCCCGTCAGTGAGTCATTTGCTGTTTGTAACTATTGTTCTGTGCTTGCCAACAACAGAGTAGAACCTGGGGCCTCACGCGTGTCAGACAAGTATTCTACAACTGAGCTCAGCTTCTTTTTACTTTAACATTTAACATTTTGAGGTAGGTCAACCTTGTAACCCAGACTGGCCTGCAGTCCTTCTGCCTTTGCCTCTGGAGTTGCTCAGATGGCCTCTGTGGCTTAACTTCTATTCAGGCTGTCTTACACATGCTACTTTTAAAAACCTCTTGTTTGTTTGTTCGTTTGATTGTTTGATGTGTACATGTCTTTTGCCTAAGGGCGTTCTGTGCACCATTTGCATGCAGTGCCTCTGAGACCAGATGAGGGTATCATATTCCTCTAAGACTGGAGTTGTAGACACCTATTAGCCAAGAAGAGGTGAGGGGAATCAAGCCCTGTGCTTTTAGCCACTGAGACATCACTCCAGCTTCTTACTCATTATTTAAAATATATTATGCTATATATAGGGGAAAAGGTTTTTTTCTTGTCTTTGTTTTTTACATTTATCCATGTGTATAGGGACACAGGTGTGAGACAGGTAGACGACTACTTGATGCAGTTAGTTCTCTCCAGGGTCCCAGGGATCAAATTCAGATGATCAGGCTTAGTAACAAGTGCCTTTACCCAGTCAGCAGTCTCACTGGACCAAGGAAATATATGGTTTTACCGATTAAAAAAAAAAGGTTGTATTCATTTATTTATTTTGCATTTATTTATGTGGGGTAGAAGAATGCCACAACATGCTTGTAGAAATCAGAGGACAATTTGTAGGATTCATTTCTCTCCTTCTGTCATTTGGACCCAGGGATCAAAGTCAGGTCGCCAGACTTGGTGAAAGTTGCCTTTTCTGATTGAGCCCAGCTGGCCCCAGTGTAGGCTTTTGACAAAACTAGTATTGCAGGCAGATATAGATACTGAGAATCCAACTTGGGACGTCTGCAAGAATAATATGTGCCTTTTTAAAAAGTTTTTTTTTTTCTTAATTAACTAGAGCCATCTATCCAGTCTACCTTTTAAGTTTTCATTGTAGAGCTCTTTGGTTAAATTGATTTTTTTTTTTTTAAGCTTTTGTGAATTAAGATTCCCACTATCCAGTTTTTTGGTTTTGTTTTGTTCTTGTTTTTGTTAACAGGTTGGTTTGTTACTGGTATATAGAAAAGCTGCTGATTTGTATCCCACTGCTTAGCTTAGGGTATTTAACAGATCTGAGAGTTTCCTGGTGGCATTTTGAAGGTCTTTTTATGGTACTGTGTTGTCTACAAATGGAAGATTTGGCCTCTTCCTTTCCTATTTTTATCCCTTTTATTTTGTTCCCTTTGTCTAACTGCTTTAGTTGACATTTCAATAAGGACCCTGAGTAAGAAACAAAAATCCAGTTGAAATCCAACCATTTATTCACAGATTGCTGCCTAGAGGCCAGTTAGGGCTAACCTTGCCTTCCCTAGCCACCCACTGAGCCCATCCTCCAAGTACCTGGGTTACTTAACATCTTAGGCTGGTCAAGCTCCATAGTAAGACCTGTCTCACAAAAAGGGCAGTGGGTATTGGCATTAAATCTTAAGACTCAAATAACAGTCTTGCTGTATCCCCTTCTTCAGTTTTTTATGAAATAAGAATTTTTTTTTATAGACGCTCTTTGATTGCCCCTCAGAGGTATGAAGAACAGATGATGGAAGAAAGCGTCATTCTCAAGGGTTGCCCCTCTGACCTCCACACCTGGACATATAAAATAAAGTGTTTTTATTAGGACTTTGAGAAATTTCATTTTCTGGTGTGTTCATATTCCTTCTTCAGAAAGTTATGAAGTTCCTCATTGAAAATCCCTCATCATACTTGTTTGCTTAGAGTTATTCCAAGGTATTTTATGTTGTCTGTGACGGGTATTGATTCTCTGATTTCTTTCTCAGCCCATTTATCATCTGTGTATAGGAGGGCTACTGATTTTTTTGAGTTAGTCTTATATCCTGCTACAATTATTGAAGGTGTTTATGAGTTGTAGAAGTTCCTTGGTAAAGTTTTTTGGGTCACTTATGTAAACTATCATATCATCAGCAAATAGTGAGAGTTTGACTTCTTTTCCAATTTGTATCCCCTTGATCTCCTTTCTATTATCTTATTGCTCTAGCTAGGACCTCAAGAACTATATTGAATAGATATGGAGACAGTGGACAACCTTGTCTTGTTCCTGATTCCAGTGGAATTACTGGGAGTTTTTCTCCATTTAGTTTGATGTTGGCTGTTGGCTTGCTGTATATTGCCTTTATTATGTTTAGGTATGTTCCTTGTATCCCTGCTGTTTCCAAGACCTTTATCATGAAGGGGTGTTGTATTTTGTTGAAGGCTTTTTCAGCATCTAATGAGATAATCATGTCTGATTTTTTTTTCTTTCAATTTGTTTATATGACAGATTACATTGACAGATTTTCATATGTTGAACCATCCCTGCATCTCTGGGATGAAGCCTACTTGGTCGTGGTGGATGATTTTTCTGATACAATATATTCACATTCCCTTTGTTACCCATCTGTTTAAGTTATTTTTTTATTGCTATGATAAGACGACATGATCACCATGGTAGGGAGCATGGCAGTAGGCAAGCAGTGGCCGAGAGCTTACATGTGATCATAAGCATAAGGCAGGGAGTGCTAACTAGGACTAGAGCTGACTTTTGAAACCTCAAAGCCCATACCTCCTAATCCTTACCACTTTTACCAACTGAAAACCGTGTGGTCAAATATAGGAACCTGTGAGTGCCATTCTCGTGCTAACCGCCACACCACCCAACTTGGAGTAGGGTGTCATCTCCCACCATTGAGTCCAGTTTCTGTTGTCCAGCTAGCTTTGGGAGTGAAGCCCCAAAGTTGCTCAACAACTCAAAAAGTAATTCATTCCTGCTACTGTTTTTATTAGCTAGTATGAGGTGTCTATTTGAGATTTTGTGCCCCCGCTGTAGGGTTGATGGGGAAGGCCTTTAATGTTAGTTATCCTTTCCCATAGTTTCTTCTCTACCCCCACCCTCACATCCTCCATCCCAAATTAACCCTTCGTTCCATTATTCCCATTTAATCCTTTATAACACTGTGTTCTACATCCCCTCCCTTGTTACTTTATTTTTTAAGTTTTTTGTGACAGGGCTTTTCTGTGTATCCCTGGCTGTCCTGGACATCACTCTGTAGACCAGGCTGGGCTCGAACTCACAAAGATCCACCTGCCTCTGTCTCCCAAGTGCTAGGATTAAAGGAGGGTGCCACCCACCACCGGCAAACCAGCAATTTTTTATTTTTTGTTCCCTTGATACTTTAGTCTGGTGCTTTACACTGCTCAGCCATCCTGACACCCTGCTTACCGCTCTTATTTTCTTTTTTTTTTTTTTTAAATTTTATTTATTATGTATACAATATTCTGTCTGCATGTATGCCTACAGCCCAGAAGAGGGCACCAGACCTCATTACAGATGGTTGTGAGCCACCATGTGGTTGCTGGGAATTGAACTCAGGACCTTTGGAAGAGCAGGCAGTGCTCTTAACCTCTGAGCCATCTCTCCAGCCCCCCGCTCTTATTTTCTTAATTTTGTGTGTGTGTTTAGTTACGTCCAAGTGAGTATAGGTGCTGTTGGAGGCCAGAGGCCTTGAATGCCCTGGACCTGGTGTCACTGGCAGTTATGAGCTACCTGCATACGTGCAGTGAATTAAACTAGGGTCCTCTGAGTGAGCAGTACTTGTTCTTAGTCTCTGCGCTGTCTTCACAGCACCTTGGACTTTTTAATAATTCAAATATTTCACTAAAATATTGAAAATAATTAATCACTATCTAACTCTTCATATATATAATCACAAAAATAGTCAAATGCCTATTAGCATATACATATTACTTTAGTGTGGTCTTTTTCTCCTCCAGATGAAGTCTGTTCTTTCTAGAAATAATTCCATCCATACCTTTTGAAAACCTTTAGTTTTATGTGTTTAGATGTTTTGTTGCCTGTGTGTCTGTGTAGCATATGCTTGCCTGTGCTTCAAGACTGTAATGGTCTGTCCTGTCCCTTTAAGAGACAAGCCCCACCCACTCCCCCCTCCACTGCTGAGGTGGGCTGATCTGCTTGCATTCTGAGCTCTTTATCCTTTCTGTCTCTCAAGGAGGTAGCTGCTGCCGTGGCTCCTTCCTTTCTCTGGTTCTCTCTTTTTTTCTCTCTCTCTCTCTGCCCTTCTCCCCCTTTCTCCTCCATAACCCACTAAATAAATATCCAATCTCACATTGCATGGCGTGCCTATTTGTCTGTCTTCACCCGCCGCACAGCTCCCTGCTTGGTACCCAGCTGCCTTTGTGACCCACCGTGGTCTCATGCCCGCTGCCCGCCGCCGCCACTTGGGGTCCTGCAGCATTTCTGCCGTTGTGCCCCTCAGGGACCTGCAGCGTTTTTAATTTTAAATCATAACAGAGACTAGAAGAAGGAGTCACATCTCCTGAAGCTAGAGTTACAAGGATGTGAGCTGCCCAATGTGGGTGCTGGAAACTGAACTCAGGTCCTCTGGCTGAGTAATGCACGCTTAACAGGGGTCATCTGTCCAGCCTTTGCTTTTGAAGACAGGGTCTCGTGTAGCCCAGACTGACCTCCATCTCCTAATTTCTGCTCCCAAGTGCTGGAGGTGTAGATGAGCAGGAGCACACACAGCCTGTAGGCAGAGACTGTCAAGACCTGAGTAATCACACAGAAACTGTACTAATTACAGCACTGTTGGCCAATAGTCCAGGCATTTTCCTAGCTAGCTCTTATATCTAAAATTAACCCATTTCTTTTAATCTGTGTATCGCCACAATGCTGTGGCTTACCAGCTAAATTCCGGGTTTTGTCTCCTTGTGCAGCTACAGGATGTCTTCTTGACTCAGCCTACTCTCTATCTCTGTTCTGATTTCTGACCTGGTTTTACTCTGCTAAGCCATTGGCTGAAACAGTTTCTTTATTAACCAGTGGTAATAAAACATATTCTTAGCATACAGAGGGGAATCCCACATCAAAAGAGTGCTGCCTACTATTCTCTTTTGCTTTAGAGTGGAGGGCATTGTGATACTTAGGTAGAGATGTTAGACCCCGAGGCTGATAGGACCCACATGTGGGAGCGCTAACCCCCACAGGAGTTCTCCAGCCTTCTGCCCTCACATACAGTAAGTTAAATAAGGGCAGGAGGCCTACATTTCTTGTGACTCAGTTAATATTGTTTCCTTCTTGAGTTGCTATTATTTGTGTTTATGGACACATATGTGGCAGGGCGTGCATGTGTATCCAGAGAGCAACTATGAAGTTGCCTCTCTACTTCCAACTGTGTGGGCTCCCGGGGTCAAACTCAGGTTGTCGGGATTATGAGTTAAGCCCTTTACCCACTGGATCCTCTCACTAGCCCTAATCATCTCTTCTAATATAACATTTTTCTGCTTTATTCTCTTAGAACAAGCTGCTTACATTTTTTTTAATTAAAAAGAAATTACTTTTAGAAACAGTTACAATTTAAATTTTTGGGGTTCTGGATTTTTTTTTTTTAAGTAGGGCTGGAGATGTAGCTCAGATGGCAGCGTGCTCACCACCACTCACAAAACCCTGAGTTCAGTACCCAGAATCAGATGCATTGGACTTGGTGGCACCGCCCTGTAATTCCAGCACACAGGGTTTACAGAATTTCCAGCTCATCCTCAACTATATAGCAAGTTTGAGGCTGACCTGGAATACATGGAACCCAGAGTAAATTTTTTTCAATTCACTATTTTTGTTTAAAATGTTTCCTTTTTTTCTTCTTTCTTTATTTCTTTTTCTTTCTTTTTTTTTTTAACCGTGTTTGTCCTCGAGGAGGGAGAGATGAGGGGCGGTAAATAAAAAGGTTCTTTTCCCTAGTATTGGGTGGAAAGCTATCACATGGTGAGGAAAGACAGGGCCACTCAGATGGGCAGACTACAGAGTTTACAGAACAGTCTGGGTGGGGTGGGGTTTGCAGTTTTCATAATGTGACGTTTGAAGCCCCTGCCTTTCCAGCAGCACAGGATGCTTATATGGATGTTTATATATTCCTGTGCTATACACGGTCAACTGAAGATGGTTTGAAATATAACACTGGAAAACGCTTCTGTTATTTATTAATGTTGTAAAACTATGTGTAGTGTGATCCCAGTTCTAATTACAGAGAACATTGAAAGGTATTGGAAATAAAAACATTAGGAATTTTTTTTTTCTTTTTGGTTTTTCATGACAGTTTCTCTGTGTATCTCTGGCTGTCCTGGAACTCACTCTGTTGCTCGGCTGGCCTTGAACTCAGGGAGATATATACCCCCCCCCCTCCGCCTCTGCCTCCCTGAATACTGGGATTAAAGGCGTGTACCATCACTGCCCGGCTACATTAGGAATATTTTTGAGAATTGGTTTTGTATTTATCTTTTCTAAGTTTGTGTATGTATAATGCTTTCCTATTATAGTGGAAATTTTGGGACTGTCACTAAACTTTTGTTTTATGGCAATACTTTAACCATACGAGATATTTTTCTCGTATGTCTTGGCATCTTTGTTTGCGACAGTTAGATTTTTGTGTGATACCACCCAACCCCAACCCCTGCTATGGCTTTGTTTTTACTGGAGCAGAGTGCCTGCTTCAACCCCAGAGAACTCAACAGAGCTATGCAAAATAATAATTGTCTTTTGTCTTGAGCAGGTTGTTGGCGTGCCTGTGGGCTCTACCTTACCTTCCACAGTGAAGCAGGCTGTGGCAATCAGCAGTGGCCAAATCCTTGTCGCCAAAGCCAGTTCTTCTGTCACCAAGGCAGTTGGTCCAAAGCAAGTGGTCACCCAAGGAGTTGCCAAAGCAATCGTGAGTGGAGGTGGAGGGACCATTGTTGCTCAGCCAGTACAGACCTTAACCAAGACTCAGGTCACAGCTGCTGGCCCACCGAAGAGTGGCTCCCAGGGCTCAGGTAACTGATGGGACTTAATTGCCTCACTATATGGAATTAACTATGATTTGACTTGCTGTCAGGTTCTGGTTTCTTTTCATGGATTTTGTGGGGGGGGGGGGTGGATGGTGTTGAGACAGGGTTTCTCTGGGTAGCCTTAACTGTCCTGGAACCTGCTCTGTAGATTATGCTGGCCTTGAACTCATGGAGATCTACTGTGTGGGTGAGGAGAATCGAATCCAGACCATTAGGAAAGTGCTGGTTAGCCACTACACCTGGACTGTTTTTATATAGAGACTATAAGTAGTTTAAGTTTCATTTTATGTATGCACTGTAGATTTCTGTTCGAGTGAAATAAAAATCAAAGATTTGTATGATGTAGATCTGAAGTCTTTTTCAGCCATTCTTGTCCACTTTGAGGTGTGCTTCAGCTCCATTTGAAATGTATAACTAGTGAACGCTCTACCAAGCTGAAGTTTGAACAACATGAATAAGCCATCGCCCTCTGTTTCTGAGAGCACGAACACAAAATGCCTAAGATCTTTTGTTTTTGAGGTTTATTTATTTTTATTTTATGTGTAAATCTGATACCTGAAAGCTTTGTACAGTCAGTGAAGAAACTTTGTTTTCGTCGTGTGGCCACAGTACCTAGCAATTAGTTAGCTTCAGTAAGTATTTGTTAAATGTTGTCTACAAATTCTTCTCTGACTGTGACATTTGGGTCTGTTCCTGCTGGAGTTGGTGGTGGCTGCTCTCTGCTGGTTCCTTTTGCTATTCCCATAGGAATCATGCAAAGTACCATAGTGACAGTAAAAGGGTGTCATCTACTCTCCCAAGTCTCTCCAGGAAAATCATTGTTCTCAGTTAGAGAGAGAGAGAGAGAGAGAGAGAGAGAGAGAGAGAAGAAACCGGGGAATTATTTTTATTTTATGTGTATGAGTGTTTTGCGGACATAAATGTCTGTAAACTGTGTGCGTGAAATGCCCTCAGGAGCCAGAAGAGGGAGACATCCTTAGGACCAGGAGCTAGAGATGATTGTGAGCCACTGTGTGGGTGCTGAGAACCAAACCTGGGAAGAGCAGTTGGTGCTCTTAACTGCCAGTGCACTTCTCCAGCCCCTATAATGAATCTTCAAAAAAGAAAAAAAAAAAATTGGCAAGTGTGTGAGAGTCTGACTTGGTGGTTCATACTTAACAACCTTGGTGTGTGGGGAAAGCATGAGTTCAAATCCAGCCTGATCTCTGTAGTGAGTCTCTTTACAAAGCAGGGGAGGAGACAAAAGATAGAAGAAATCGTCAGGACTGGGGAGATAGGCTCATTGGCATGCAAAATTAAGATGTAGGCTCAGTCTGTTTATATACAGCATTAACTTGTGGAAGGCTTTTTTAGTATGTAAATTATTTTTAGTTTAAGACATTTAGAAAATGAACTAAATTGACTCTTCGTTAGTGTTTTTTAAATATGTATGTTAATTGTTCCGTGTTTTAATTTTAGAATATTATCCATAGTTGATCTTATCTTCTTGTCCTCCCCCTCCCCCTTGCTTCTTATCGTTTTAGTAATGGCAACATTGCAGCTACCAGCCACTAATTTGGCCAACTTGGCAAATTTGCCTCCAGGCACTAAACTGTACCTTACCACAAACAGCAAGAACCCCTCAGGAAAAGGGAAGCTGCTGCTAATTCCTCAAGGAGCCATCCTGCGAGCTACCAACAATGCCAGTTAGTCCATGTTTCCATCACTTGGTCCCTGGATCTCTGCATGGGTTCATCTCGTCCAGCTGAGGGACAGTTGGGTTGTTGTCTTTGGAGATTGGATCAGATGGGTTGTGGAGAGGCCTGGCTACTCAGGCTGTGTTAGCGAAGAACTGGGGAAGGGTTCATCTGCTTGCAGTGGCTGGGTTGTTTTCTAAAGCAGATGTGCAAGGATAGGAGCCAGTTGTCTCTGTGGCTAGTTTTTTGTTGTATTGTTAGGTTTAAGAATTCTGGGTTCAAGCTAAGTGAGTGGGTGTCTAAAGCCCCAAGGAAACCAGGTAGTTTATTTAGTTACTTAAAACATTGCTTTGACAATGGCAGTGTGGGTGGTGTTGAAAAAGTACATATTTTCCTCTGAGTTGAAGTGTAATGTTACAGTAGCCAGGCTCCCTAGGCTGTTGACAAATTATCTCAGATGTGCACTGTCCTGTCAGGCCTGGTAAATGCTTAGATGGGAGAAAAGAATGACTCAGTGCACTGTGTAAGCCACTGCCATTTCTGTAGTGGGCCTTTACCGCTTAGTCTGGTCCGGTCTCCTCGCCCCCAAGTAGTGCAGTAAGCGTAAGGAAAGGCCAGCATCAGTACTACACTGCTGAAGCAGGGGAACCTCTGGTTTACAGTGTCCTTGGGGTCACAGACTACTGAGAAGGGTTGTGCTCGCTGTAATCAAGCTGAGGAAGATTGAACATATGCTTACAGTCCAGGGAGATCTTACCTGTTACTCACCAACATGGAAGGAAGAGAAAAGTCCTTCAGCTTTGGAGTGAGATCTGAAAAAGACTTGGGAACTTAGAGCCAAAGACAAATAATTTGAAACCACTTATCTCTTAAACGTTAGCATCAGATGCTCATCTTACAGCATTAAGTCAAAATGCTGTCAAGGACGTTTGTCATTGTAGTCAGGGTTAAGATACAGTTGACTGCGATCCTTTTGGAAGTACAAGTTAAATGTCCTCTGTCTAGAATGCTTGGGACCAGAGTTTTCAGTTTTTGGAATATTTATATAGATTTATGGAGTAATCATTTGTAATCCAGAAAAAATCTGAAATCTAATGTGCGCCATAATCCAGATCTTTGAGTGTTACTTAAGTCTCCAGAAGTTTTTGAATTTAAGATTTCCAGACTACAAGTGTTCAAGGTGTAAGTAGATTCAGTCTCGTCTTTAAACTTTGGGGGAGTTTTCCTCGCTCATCATAGGATAAGCAGATCATAGAGGAATGGTAGTGTGGACAAAGCATCTGCTCAACTGTTTCTTCTGTCGAGCTACTTTCTGTGATGTTCCTGTCACTCATTGTGCTTGCAGACCTCCAGTCTGGCTCGACCGCTGCTGCTGGTGGCAGTGGCGGCAGCAGTGGTGGTGCAGGAGGGGGAGGCAGTGGAGGTGGCGGCGGTGGCAGCGGAGCAGGAGGAACCCCAAGCACCACTGGCCCAGGAGGGGTATCCCAGCACCTGACTTACACATCCTACATCCTCAAGCAAACTCCCCAGGTCTGGGAAGTTTACCTGATCTTGTAAATTATTTAATTACCTGATAAATGCCTTTAATTACTATTGATTTGCCTTTACCATTCTAGGATCAGGGGTCAATACTACCATTTTAGCCATGTTATAAATCTGTATTTTGAGCTTGTTTTGTTTTGAGAGGTGAAAAGATATATTCAGAAATATTTAAATAATTGATGTAAGACCTTCCTGGAGGCTGGAGAGATGGCTCAGAGGTTAAGAGCACTGACTGCCCTTCCAGAGGTCCGGAGTTCAATTCCCAGCAACCACATGGTGGCTTATAGCCATTTATAATGAGATCTGGTGCCCTCTTCTGGCATGCAAGCATACATGGAAGGAATGTTGTATACATAATAAATAAATAAATCTTTAAAAAAAAAAAACCTGGGGCTGGAGAGATGGCTCAGTGGTTAAGAGCATTGACTGTTCTTCCAGAGGTCCTGAGTTCAATTCCCAGCAACCACATGGTGGCTCCAAACCATCTGTAAAGAGATCTGGTGCCCTCCTCTGGCGTGTGGAGGCAGAAAGTTGTATACATAATAAATAAATCTTTTAAAAAAAAAAAAAAAAAAACCTTCCTGCTAAGCTAATGTTAGAGTTTGCATTTGAATCCACATCTTTCTTCTCCAGAGAAAGCTTATGCTATGCTAATTGCCCCCATTCATCCATACGTTAATAAATAGTATTAATGTACAATTGAAATTCGGCTCTTAGGAAAACCAGAGGCAGCATCAGGCTGTGGTGTTTGGGTTGGATTTAATAAGGAAAAGCTCTCTGTTCCTTCTTTTTCCTTGTCGCTGAAGTGTTTATCCTCCAAAGGTGTAGTCAGATTTGGTCCAGACATTCTCCTTGAGGCTGGGAATGAATTCAGTTGCACTTTTAACCCATTCTGCAGCTGCAGTGCGTAGGGTAGGCTTCCTGGTGACACTCAACTGGCTTTCACTTCAGGTACTCGAGAGTTGTAGCAGGCAGCTGAGTCTTTCAGACTGTAGTCGAAAGTGATCAGATTCATTGTATTTCCATGAATTCTTTCCCCCAACTTAGGGTACATTCTTAGTTGGCCAGCCATCACCCCAGACACCTGGAAAACAGTTGACTACTGCATCAGTTGTTCAAGGAGCACTGGGAGTGAGCTCATCCTCTGCACAGGGACAACAGACATTGAAAGTCATCTCCGGACAGAAAACCACTTTGTTTACACAGGTAAGTGCGTACACACTAACACACCTGATGCATGACGATTATGCTGTTAATCTGCTTTTCTTTATACAAACTGGAGGAAATCCTAATGAAGCTAAGGTTATGTAACAGTTGGGGAAAATGAGTATAAACCTCAGGTTTAGGAACATATAATTCGAATGAGGAAAAAAGGCCAAGGGTTGTTGAGATATGGGAGTGGAACAACCTGGTGCACCTGATAGGGAGGATGGCCATCTGCTTCCATAGGAGACAGATTCCTTGACACTTAACTTTAAAGTTTCTGTGGAAGCAATTTCATGTGAGAGACAGACCCCAGTTCGTAAACTATATGACTTCAGCCGTCACACAACATAGTAAATGCTGTGGCAGATTAGGATTAGGGACACATTTTCCACAGCATTCTGTAAACCAAAGAAACAGTCACAGGATTTTGACTGAGCCGGGACACTGTGATCTTCCGTGAGAAGATATAAATCACAGGAGCAGAGACGTGTAGAGCAGCCTGGAGGCTCCTGTCTCAGAACTTGGTTCTGTTTTTGTTTTGTCAGATAGACACATTTTTTTGTCCTTTATGCCAATAATAAGATTTTCAGCTTTTTAAGTTTGTCACATTGCTTTTTACTGTTACACCGTTTGTATAATTCTGGAGCAAGCCACACTTCGTTTTCATGTTTTATCCGTTGTCAGTATATCTGCAGGGCTCAATTTAATAGACTTTGTTTAGCATTTTTCAAGAGATATTGATCAGTAGTAGTTATCTGTCTGATTTGCTCAACTATTTTTCTAACTTATTTAGTAGCTCGGCAGTTTAGGTTGTTTCTTCTTGAAGTTTTAGGGTTGTTTTTGTTTGGTTGTCATACATAATCACTTGTTCACTGAGGAGCTTTTGAACACAGTTGACGGTGTTTATTTTTATTTTCTGTCTTTTTTGGTGGGGGGATATTGAGACAGGGTTTCTCTATGTAGCTTTGGAGCCTGTCCTGGAACTCACTCTGTAGATCAGGTTGGCCTCAAACTCATCTACCTACCTTTGCCTCCTGAGTGCTGGGATTAAAGGTGTATGCCACCACTGCCCAACTTTTTTCTATCATTGTTACAATTTTGGTACTGGGAAGAATGGAAAACTATGGTGGGATGTGTTTAGTTCACAATTCTTAATTTGTGTACTTTTATTTCTGTGACAAACTGACTGACAGACACAACCTCAGAGAGGGAAAGAGGGAGAAAGGGTCTATTATAGTTCACAGTTCTAGATTACAGTTCACCTTAGTAGGAAGTCATGGCAGCCAGAAAGGAGGCAACTGGGAATGTTGCCTCCCCAGTCAGGAAGCAGCCTGGGACTCTAGATGGAGGGATGGTATCAACCACATTTAGAGTAGGTTATCTCACCTCAGTTACTATCACTTAAATCCGTCATAAACCTTCTCAGAGGATTGTTTCCACGGTAACTCTAAATCCTGTTAAGTTGACAATCAAGTTTTTCAACATTATAAACTTTGATTTATAAAAAAAAATCAAAAAAAGACATAAACTTGGGGGGATCAAAGCAAAGATGAGCAATGAAGATTGAATAGCATAAATATTTATTCATCAAACTATGTGATGGCAAAAAGGTGTAAGGCACAAAGACCAATAGCAATATAAAGGACACTTAAAGGAGCTGCAGAGATGGCTCTGCAGTTAAGAGCTTGGACTGTTCTTCCAGAGGACCTAGGTTTTGTTTCCAGCATGCACAGGACAGATTACAACTGTCTCTAATCCAGTGTCCTCTTCTGGCTTCTGTGGGCACCACATGTACATGGTGTACATCTGCATATGACAGGAGGAACATTAAGATGCATAAATAAAATAATAAAATAAAGGGAACTTAGAATTATAGAAGAGGAAACTTTGCTTTTTGAGACAGGTTCTCTCTATGTATACTAGGCTAACCTTGAACTCACAGAAGCAGGAGTGCTTCTGCCTCCCGAGTGCTGGGATTAAAGGCCTAGTTTGAGGGGGAACTTGTTAAAGATGTCTCAGAATTTAGGTGATCGTTTTGATAAATCTCACTATAGAGAGTTTGAGGTGCTGAGATTACGTGTGGCTCAATGGTAGAAGCTTCCTAGCATTCCTGAGAACCTGGGTTTGATCCTCAGTACCAAGCCTAAAGGTAACAGTAATAGTATTACTTAGGAGCTGAGTGAGCTAGGAGTGCTGTTGCATTTCTGTAGTGCTGACCGTGGGAGATTAAGGCAAGAGGATAGTGAGCTCAGAACTGACTAACCATACATAATTAACCACTTTCTCAAAAAAAAAAAAAAAAACTGGTTTAAGTGGCATATAGTAGTGTTTTTATTGCACCTTTTCAATAAGAAGTTAAGGTACCAGATGTTTAGTCATACAAAACGTGATTGAGTCAGTGGCCTTCATATTCTTGTTTTAAGGAATTCAAAGAGTGAAATTTGTAGACACAGAGGTATTGTTGGACTGGATATGATGACATGTTTAATCGCAGCACTTGGAAAGGAAAGGCAGGCAGTGCTGCATAGAGAGACCCTGCCCTCCCCACCAAAATACATGGATGGACAGGCAGCCAAATAAATAAACAGATAAGTGTTGGCCCTGTATCTGACATGGAGCACCATTAACTTTCCTGAAATGATAAATAAGATAAATAATAAATGCTGACTCTGTATCTGTCCCAGAGTACCACCAGAGTGAATCTTGCCCTACCCGGGTTTAATTTTTCCTGTTTGAATCCTCCTTGTGGGGCTGGAAAGGCTGGTAAGAGCACTCAAGGAGGAAGACCCGAGTTCAGATTCCCAGGTATCCATGTAAAAAGAGGTAGAGGCACTTAGTGTAGCCACCTGTTCAGTCATCATAGCCCATGGAAAGATGGAAAGAAAGAACCAACTGGCGTGTGCACAACTGCCCCCACTCAAGATAATAGTAATTAAAATTTTTTCTTACATTGGGTGCAGCCATGCTGACATAACCCCAGTGCTTTAAGGGGCAGATGCTAGAGAATCACCTGGCCACTAGCCTAGGGTAAGTGAGAGACCCTGTCTCAAGGAAATGAGCAAAGATTAATAGAGCAGAGCACCTGAAGGCCTCCTGCAGCCTTTTCATGTGCACATGCATGTGCACATGCTCACAGATATGCACACATATAATCTTATCACACACACACAGACCACAGAAATACTCCATGACATTTAAGGAAACTTTGACTCAGTTATTTTGAAAGCAGGGCCTGATAGCTTTGAAGATACAGATTACAAATGGTGATTTGCAAATGCATTTGTTTATTTCTTTCACTTTAGTGTAAGGGAACCTCAGTGGTTGTAGAATTCAGCTTGTTGGAAAGATTCCTGCATCCCACAGTCCTGATTGGCACGACTTGCTTAAATATGTTTCAAATGCGGATGAGGAACAAGTTGTGCAGCTTTGTCACTTGGCCTTTTGATTGCTGCAGGCAGCTACGGCTGGGCAGGCCTCACTGGTGAAGTTACCCGACAACACCCTGAAGTCTGTGCCGGCAGCTTCACAACTTGCCAAGCCTGGGACCACGGTGCTGCGCGTGTCGGGAGGGGTGATCACAGCTGCCCCCTCCCCTGCTGTGACCTTCTCAGCAAATGGAGCTGCACATCAGGTGTGAAAATGAGAATGGCAAGCAGGACATCCCCAGGCACAGCAGTGGGGCTTTTTAGAACCTCTGAGATGCTGGTCCTTTTTAAAATTGAAGTATAGAATTCACAGAGCATGAAATGTACCACTCCAAAATGTAGTTCAGTGGTTTTTATTCTATTTACAGGGCTGCCTAACTCCTCTCATCAGCTCTTTCCACACCACTTTCATTGTCCCCAAAGCTATCTCATAGCAATCCCCTTTCCCTCCAGCCCTGTGCAAAACACCAAGCTTCCTTTTCTGTGTTTTTGTTTTTACTTTAGGTATGTGTTTGTGGGTAAGAGTTGGGGGGGTGGGGAGGATGTTAGGGACCAGAAGCAACTTGGAGGAGTCTGTTCTCTCCCTTCACTGTGGGATCTTGACATTAAACTCCAACTGTTACTCATGAGCCATCTTGACTGCTCAAATCTTTGTAAGTGGATTTTCCTATTTGGAGAATTTTATAATTTTATAAATGCAGCTCTACACATGGCCTTTTATGTCTTCCTAGTTCTAGTTAGTATTTTTTTGTCTTGTTTTGACAGTCTTTCTATGTAGCCCAGGCTGGCCCTTGCCTCTGCCTCGTGGAGTTACAGGCATTCACATAACATTTTCAAGGTTTATCTACATTCTAACGTTTATCAATCTTCTATTTTTTCTGCATATGAATAATACTTAGATTTATGGATATCTAGTTGGTTTTTTTGTTGTTTTTATCTACCACTTAGTGGAACATCTATGTTTCCTAATTTTTTACTGTTAGGAATACTTCTAGAAACATGTATGCACACATTTCATTTTTCTTATTTACAGAGGTAGGAGTAGAATAGCTGGCTCTTATAGTACCTCCTAATATTTTGAGGAACTGACAAAGGAGATGTGTTCCACTTTCTAAATCCTTTATGTGTAATGTGTGGATGAGTGCATTCTACTGTACACGGATTGATTCTCTGCTCCCACATCGGGTTCTTGGAATTGAACTCAAGTCAGCAGACGCGTGTGGCAAGCACCTTTACCCGCCCAGCCATCTCAGCAGCCCACCCTCTCTTGGTAGTATCCTCTGGACCACAGACAGCACTCATTTAGATGAAGTTCTATTTGCTTGGTTTGCTTTCATTGCTTTTTGATGTCATGTCTGAGAAGCTGTGGCTAATCTGTGGTCCTTCTCTTTTAATTTGGTTCATCTTGAGTTAGCTCTAGTTTGTGGTGTCAGATTTTAGAACCAAGCTTCGTTCCTTCTGTATAAATACCTAGCTGACCTAACATCATTTGTTGGAGAAATTTGTTTTTCCCTTTAAACTATTTCTCAAGCCTGTGACCGCCTCTTGTGCCTGATCACGGTTGTGCTGCTGTGCCTTGCAGCCCTTGTATGGCATATTCACCCATGCTGCTTTCTTTCTACATGCTCTCTGATCCAAGTATTTTGTCTGCTGTGACTCTTGAGAGTCCTGCAGCGTACAGTTGTTCTGGTCGAAGCTTTCTGCAATGATGTCCCTTTCAAGTCTTCGTGGTACTGTTACCTTTCCTCTCAGTTGTTTTAATAAAGGTCATTTTATTCCATTTATACATTCTGAAAATACGTCCTCTCTTTTGGTATTGAATGGCTTTTCATAAAGTTACATAAGGCTGGCTAGATGGCTCAGCAGGTAAAGCGTGTGGATTACCAAGGCTGGAAGCCTGAGTTGGATCCCGAGGTAATGTTCTCTAAATGTTCACTCTCTCTCTCTCTCTCTCTCTCTCTCTCTCTCTCTCTCTCTCTCTCTCTCTCTCTCTCTCTGTTCTCTACATGATCAGTCTCTCTCTCTCTCTCTCTCTCTCTCTCTCTCACACACACACACACACACACTAATAATAATTTTTAATTTAAAAAAAGTATATCTTATCTAGTGGACCTTTTTTTCTTTAATAACTGAAAAAATAACTTTCCTGGTCTGTGAAATATAAAAATACAGGAACTACTAAATTAGAGAAACCATCCTTTTTACCTGTGAGTGAGATTACAGGTATGTACCACGCTCAGTTTATGCCATGAGAGCAATCAAAACCAGGGTTTTATGCACAATAGATAAAAGAGTTCTACCTAGTGACCTACATCCCCAGCCCCGAGAAATCATCATTTTATGGCTTGAAGAGATGGCTCAGCAGTTGAGAACACTTGCTGCTCTTCCAGGTGACCTGAGTTCAGTTTCCATCACCCATGTAAGGTGGCTCACAGCCTCCTGTAACTCTAACTCTAGGGGATCTGATGCCCTCTCTTGGATTCTGCAGGCAGGCACCTGAACAAACATAACACACATGTACACACAAATAAATAAAAGTAAATCTTAAAAAAATTTTTAAAGGAACTATTTTTTAAAAAACATGGGCTAGGAGGGGTGGTTTAGTTTATAAAGGTGTCTGCTGGCAACCTGAATTTAATTTCAGGACCCATGTGGTGGGAGGAGAGAACTGACCCCTACAAGTTGCCCTCTCGTACCTTCATATGAGTGCCGCGGTACACGTGCCTGCATAAGTAAGCAGGCATTTTCAAAATAATAATGATAACTGAGAGCTGCTGTTTGTTAGTGTGCCGTGTGTGAGCCACTGCACTGTGTACGTTACACTGCTCATTCCTCTTTTGTCTCTGTGACTGAACAGCCTGAAGCCTCTGCCACTGTGTCATCCTCTGTCGGTTCTATAGTCAAAACTCCCGGGCAGCCACAAGTGTGTGTGAGCCAGGCCACCATGGGCACTTGCAAGGGCACAGCTCCCTCTGTCAGTGCAGCATCCCTGGTGTCCACACCAAGCTCCATCCCTGGGAAAGCCACAGTGTCAGGTAAGTACCATGATGTTCCTTCTCTTTCTTTCACTAGGCCACAATGTGTATGGGAAGTATTCATGTTTTCAATTAAATATTATCATATAATCCAGAAATATTTTCCAAATAGCTACATTTAGTGTGAGGGGGTGAGAGAGTGAGTGGGCAACTTGAAGGAGTTGCTTCTCAGGTCAGCAGGTGCCCTTGCTGTGTAGCCCTGGCTGTCTTGGAACTCGTTATATAGACCAGGTTGGTCCAAACTCAAAAGAAATCGTCTTGCCTCTGTTTCCTGTTTCCTGGTGGGATTAGAGGTGTGTGCCACCATTCCCATTACTGAGATGAGCCTTTTGAGGCACTTCCTTTTCTTTTTTCCTACACTCTGAGTCCTCGCTCAAGAACAGACTTTTCTCCCTAGCTTTGGCCCAAGAAGGTTAAGGAAGCCAGGCCTGCAGTGCATACATTCTCTCTATTTATATAAACGCTGAAATAATGAAAAACATTGTTGAGGTAATTAATCAAAGAGGATTGCAAGCAGTGACAGCAGGCACTGGATGAGGACAGCGTTGGAGTGTTTGGTCAGAAACTTTGTCCTCTTTCTGCTTTTCAACTGCTTATTGTACAATATTTGGATGAAAATAGGAATTTGAAAACTACAAAGCGACCAGGTCACTGTTGTCTCCAAAGGACCTGTCTCAGCAGTGGTTGCTGTTTGCAGAGTGGCCCTTTGCCTCGCTCTGCACCTTTCTGTTAGATTTGCAGAATTTCCTCTGTTCTATTTTATGTGTTTGCAGAATTTTCTGTCCTATTTTTCTTTCTTTTTTTAAAATTTATTTTAGGGCAAGGATACTTGAAAAATTATTATATCAGAGTTTCATTGTAAAATCTTCATTATCCATTGCCTCCTGTACCCAACTTTTTATTTTTAAAGGGTGATTGTTCTAGGAACTTCCTTGTGGGAGAAAGTAAGAGTGGCAGAGAGGGCAGGAGCTTGAAGGAAGTGTCTGACTTTACTCGGCCTTGTCTTCCCAACTACTGTAGGATTGTTGAAGATTCATTCTGGTCAGTCCAATCCCCAGCAGGCTGTCCTGACAATTCCCAGTCAACTCAAGCCACTAAGCATCAACACCTCCGGTGGCGTGCAGACTGTCCTGATGCCCGTGAATAAAGGTGCGTCCCACCCTTGTCCTCACACAGCTCCAACTCGGGAGACTCTTTCTGCCAGGTGCTGATGCCTCTTAGCTTTTAATTTATAGTGGGAGGGGGGACGTGCACGCACCCAGGTTATTATGATGGCTGGTGGCAACCGTCTATGCCCCCTGAGTGTAGACAGAGATTGAGCCTTTGTTTCCCAGCCACCCAGACCCAAATAATCACACAGAAGCTATATTAATTACAACACTGCTTACCCAATGGCTTAGGCATATTCCTACCTAGCTCTTACAACTTATATTAACCCGTTTCTATTAATCTGTACATTGTCATGAAGGTGTGACTTACCAGTAAGTTACCTCCATGACTCCACCTTCTTTCCTCTTCTATCTCTGCTTGGATTTCCCACCTTGCTGTATTCTGCCCTGCTGCAGGCCAAAGCAGATTCTTTATTAACCAATGATAATAAAACATATTCACAGTATACAGAGGGGCATCCCACATCACCTGAGCCATCTTGCTGGCCCTAGCTACCAATTTCTAAAGATAAGTAAAAAAAGAACACTTTGAGCATGTGTGAGAGTTGAGTTTATTTGGTTTCTATTTTCTTAGTTTCCTGACATGCCCCCATGACCATAGTGGAGAATGTAGCTCAGTTACCCTGCCACCAGCAATTAAAATGAATTGTCTCTCAAGGAAGATGGTGTAGAAAGAATGTAAGAGCCCCAGGTTGGGGAGTAGGACCATGACATTCTGTCTTCTGACACACCATGGCCTTTGCACTCAAGACCTTGTAGCCACTGTGGTTGCCTAGACAGGATTGGCTCTGTCAGTACTCGGTCATGGATGGGAGAGAGCCTCACAAGCCCAGCCCCTGCACTGGGGGCACCTATTGGCAGACGATGGCTACTGAGAGAGGGGGAGTTGTGTCTTCAGTAGTTCAACCACCGGCAAGTTACCAGTGCTCCTGTAGATAGCGCCATACCAATGTCTGTGTGCAGTGCTTCCTGGTTAAACTAAGTCTCAAAACAAAAAGACCATAGTGGGAGGGGCTTGCTGGAAGAAAGAGGAGCTGGTAAAGGGGATGTAAAGGGATAGGAGAAGGTGGAATGAGTGTGGCCGGAATAATTATACATGTGTAAAATTGTTGAAGAATAATTACTAACTTCTGTCACTATTCTGTCTCCTTTCCCTTTCTGCCTTAGTGGTTCAGTCATTTTCTACCAGCAAATTGCCTACCGTCCTGCCCATTGGTGTCCCAAATCCAGCTGCCCCTAGCTCTGCTCCAGTAGCTATTGCAAAAGGTATGTAGTACTTCACAGGGTCTTTGTCCCAACGTTTCATGCAGGACTTCCTGTAGTCTTAATGTTTTAAATTCAGGCATCTGTCAGCTAGCCACTTGACAGCTATATGACAAATAAATAAATAGTTAAATGTCACAGACTAAGGGAACTGGACGTTGAGAGGCATCAGGCATCATTTTGTCCTCCAGTTTTAACTGGGTTGAGACAAGTTGCACGAATAGCAAACTGCTTGTAAGTGCAGGACAAGTGATCTGGACAGCGATTACTAACATACTGCAGTTCAGAATGTCTGGTCAGGGCTCCTGGGGACAGGACTTTGTGGGGCTTTTGTTGTTTTGTTTGTTTGGTCAGTTGGGTTTTCGAGACAGGTTTCTCTGTATCCCCCAGACTATTATGGAACTCACTCTGTAGGTCAGGCTGTCCTCAAACTCACAGAGATAGGCCTGCTTCTGTCTCTCGAGTGCTGGGACTAAAGGCGTGTACCACTACCACCACCACCACCCTACTGGGGACAGACTTTCATGGACCTTTATAAACCAGACTTTTTTTTTTTTTTTAAAGAATAGAGAGGCCTTCATCTGTATGGCAGTCAAGGGGTATGGATTAAGGGAATAGCAGAGACAAGACTTGAAGGGCTTATTTATGGAAATTGACCAGTTTGGGGCAACATAGTTGAGGAAGGAGCTGTAGTGGGGAGCAGACTGCACCAGCAGAACATTCCTGGCAGTAAGAATAGATGGCTAGAAGGTGGAGTACAGTGGATCAGAGCAAACCTTTATCTATAGCAACTCTAGCAGTGACAGACTCCATATGCTCAGGTCCCAGTACCTCCTGCTGTGTGTATGTAATTCTGACACTAATTCTTATGTCAATCCTTCAGCATAGCTGTCACATCCTAGAGACTGGGTTTGGAGATGTATACACTTCCCAAATACAGGAAACAGTGAAGCTGAAATTTGTGCTAGACTGCCTTTCAGGCATTCTGGTTCCCATTGTCTTGGGAGGTGAATTTGTAATTTGCTAAATGCTCCTTCAAAGAAGAGTATAACTGACAGCGACCTAGTTATGGTTTTATTGGTCTGGGTTTGGTTCCTGTAGAGACCATATAAAGCCTCCAGTGTTTATGGATTACCCTGCGCAGGGAAGCATTTGTTTGCCCTTGAGCAAAATATAGCTGTGAAAGCATTGATGCCACTCTGCACCAGACTGATTCATTTAATCTCGGACTAGGGCAGAGCATCTTTTGGTTTTGTTTTTTATTACATTAATTGTATGTGTGCATACTGGCATACACACACTATAGGACAGCTTGTAGGGGTCATTTCTGTGCTTCCACAGTGTGAATTCCAGGGGCTGAACTTGGCAGCAAGCGCCTTTGCCCACTGAGCCACTTCACCAGCCCTCTATTTTGATTTTAAGGAAAGTAAAACATGCAGTGAGGTATAGAGATAATAAACATACCATTTGATGTACCGTCCAAGATAAGAAAATTTCTGTGGTCTTTTTTTTTTTTTTTTTTTTTTTTTTGAGACAGGGTTTCTCTGTAGCTTTGGAGCCTGTCCTGGAACTAACTCTTGTAGACCAGGCAGGCCTTGAACTCACAATCCGCCTGTCTCTGCCTCCCAAGTGCTGGGATTAAAGGCGCACACCACCATTCAGCCCTTTTTTTTTTTTAACCCTTATCCAGTTTCCAGCCTCTGTAACTAACCAATATTGTAACTTCTGTCACCATAGATTATTTCCAATTTTGAAATTGAGAAAATGAAAGCATACACATTTTTTTTGTGCTTGATTTTGTTCATTGCTTTTTAGGTTTGTTCATATTGTTTGTGTAAACCGCCTAGCAGTGGTTTTACGTTGAAGGCATATATTGTAGTATTTGTTTTCTTCATTGAGAACATTTGGTGGCTTCCAGCTAGCAATAAATTGTTTGTTTGTTTGTTTGTTTATTATTATTTTTTTGGCAATAAATCTTAACACATTTTCATTTCTGTTGTGTTTCCCTAACCTGAAAATGTTTTGATTGGTTATCAAGTGTGGTGGCACACACCTGTAATCCCAACATTTATGAGGTAGAAGCAGGAAAACCATGGGGCCAGAGAGATGGTTCAGTGCTTAAGAGTGCTTGTTCTTCCAGAGGACCCAGGTTCAATTCCCCACACCCATGTGGCAGCTCACAACTGCCTGAAACTCCAGTTCCAGAGGATCCAGTGACTTCTTCTGGCCTCTTCAGGAACTTACACATGACTGCACAGACTACTCACAAGCAAAATAGCCATGCACATAAAATCCAAATAAGTAAATGAACAGGCAAAATATCTATATAATAAGATACAAGTGAATGAATGCATAAATATTAAATAAAGCCAGAGGTTCAGGATCTTCCTCAGCTATTTAGCAAGTTTAAGGCCAGCCTGGGGTGCATGATACCTTCATTCAAAAATAAAATGATTCTAAAAGCTGTGGTTATGTATTTCTCTAATTATTCAAATGACAGATTTGTGAAGTTGGAGCGATGGTTCAGTAGTAAGAGAACATGCTATTCTTGCAGAGGCCTTAGGTTCAAGTCTCAGCACCTACATGGCACTTTAACAGCTGTCTCTGTAAAACTCCAGGACTAGGGGATCCAGTGCCCTCTGCTGGTCTCTGCGGGTACATGCGTGTGATACACATGCATGCAGGCAAAACACTCAAACAGAATATTTTCAATTTGTTAAAAGCCAAATTCAAAGGACTATTCTTTTGGGGGTGGGGTTCAAGACAAGGTTTCTCTGTGGAATAGCCCTGACTATCCTGGAACTCACTCTGTAGATCAGGCTGGCCTTGGTTATAGAGATCCACCTGCCTCTGCCTCCCGAGTTCTGGGATTAGAGGTTTGCGCCACCACCTCCCGCACCAAGAGACTATTCTTTGAACTTTCTCTTAGGGCCTCTTCCTGTCTCTGGAAGTCTCAGAATGGCTAGGGATTGGGGAACCATGCACTGTTCACTGTGGCATTGCCGACGTCACTCAGTATGAGTCAGTATACATCAAGAAATCATTTTAATTTCTATAATTTCTACATAGTAACCTTAATAATTAAAAAATTAAAGACAAGACCTGAAGCTATGGCTCAGCAGTTAAGAGCACTTGTTGTTCTAGATAGGATCTGAGTTCAATTCCAAGTACTCAACATGGAAGCACCCAACTATTTCTAATTCCCGTTTTAAGTGATCTACAGTCCCCTTCTGAGGGCACCGTGCACATACATGGCATACGTATATGCATGCAGACAAAATGTTCATATATAAGAAATAAATCTTAAAAATAGAATTAAAGGAAACATTTTATATGAGGTATTATAGCTTACTTTGGTGATAACAACATTCAGAAGGCTAAAGCATGAAGTCTGTGGCAAGTTCAAGACTAACCTGAGCTATATAATTAGATCCTTTTAATAAACCTAAAAGGAGGAGGGGGAGTTCATACATATCAAATGTCAGTTAATGAGGAACAGGAAAGATGGGACAAAAACAATGGTTTGGGGCCATTGTTTGGTGAAGTATGTTACCCCAAGGCTGAGGGACCTGAGTTTGGGCCCCAGAGTCCACACGGTGGAAAGAACTAGTTTTCACAAGTTGTCCTCTGACCTCCCCATGTAACGTGATAAGTGTATGCCCGCACACTTATTAGACAAGGTTAGAATAGTGGGCAGACATGGCACTAGAGAGTTATTAGCTCAGCAGTTAAGAACTCTTTTTATTTATTTATTTATTTATTTATTTATTATGTATACAATATTCTATCTGTGTGTATGTCTGCAGGCCAGAAGAGGGCACCAGACCTCTTTACAGATGGTTGTGAGCCACCATGTGGTTGCTGGGAATTGAACTCAGGACCTTTGGAAGAGCAAGCAATGCTCTTAACCTCTGAGCCATCTCTCCAGCCCCAGTTAAGAACTCTTACTGTTCTTGCAGAGAACCTAAGTTTGGATCCCAGCACCTGTATCCCTAATTGACAGCAACCCTACAGCTTCAGCTCTGGGGGATCTAAGTCCAATGCCCTCTTCTGGCATCACACCCTCACAGTCCTGGCGTACGTACGTGCACACACATAAATAAAAGTAATAAAGAGTAAAAATTAGTGTTAGAGTCCAAACACCTAAAATACAATAGCTAAAGTCAGTGTGGTGATGTACCCCTATAACCTCAGCATTCTGTCTTCCCTCGCATGCCCCCACCCACCAAGTAGAGGACCAAACCCAGGGCCTCACGCATACTTGGCAAGTGCTAAATCCCCAACCCCAACCTCAGCATTCTGGAAGCAAAGGCTGGCCTTGACTTTTAGTGAAACAGTAATGAGGTAATTTATTAATCAGGTTTTTCAGTAGTAGAGCAATCTTGAACAAAAACCAGGAAAACTAGGGTAGCAGATATAAATACTAAGGAGCCTTGGCCTTTGAAATAGTTGAAGATTAGAAAGAAAGACTCATGGAACAGGAAAGAATAGCCATGATGCAGTCAGCTGGGGAGGGGTGGTCTTTTCTTTGACTGGCATGAGAAGTGGGCCCATCGTGTCTGAAAGCAGGAAAGCTTCTGCCTTACATTAAAGGTAACAGCTAACTTGAGGTAGAATATAAACCTGATTGTGAAAGGTTTAGAAACTTTTTTTTTAATGGAAGAAAACATGAGACACAAGATGTCATAAAAATGAAAAATGTTAGACTTTATTATGATAACCTTACTCCATCAGAAAATATTAAAAGAGCAAAAAGTCCAGCAATTGACCATTCAAAGTCAGTGTGAAAAACAAACTTTACAAAAGAGGATGTCCAGTAGCACAAAGCCCTAGAATTACTCAGATTTATTAGTTATGAAGGAAATACAGATTAAAATCCTAGCAACAAAACAGAATCACCAGGAATTCAAGTTTTCACAATACAGAGGCTACTGGGGACCTAAAGTAATGGGAACCTGGGTTAGCCACAGTGGGCTACAAAATGGTAGAATCACTTTGGAAACCAGCGATCAGTTTTTAAAACTAAGTGTTCATCCTGGGTTCTGGGGATCCACTTGAGGGAAAGATTGTAAATGTCTGTCAAGAAACATGGATGACCTGTGTTCGTAATAACTACAGTGGTGCTGACTCCACGGGAGCCAGGCTTGTCGAGGAGGACCCGATAGAGACAGGCAAGGCAGAGAGTGACTGGGCTGAAAGAAAAACAGGTGTATGACGAGGAAATATTTATCAAATAATGCTTACTGAATACCAGTTACGTGTCAGTGGAAACAGAGAGAGATGACGCTGGACAGGACTGAGTAGGAAAATAGCAATAAGTGCTTTTAGTGCCAGTGTACAAGACAGATTCAGTCTAGGAAGAGAGTACAGCTGTTAAAAGCAAACACTACTCTTGCAGAGAACCTGAGTTTGGTTCCTAGCACTCACTATGGGTGGCTCATAGCCCCCTGTCCCCATAACTACAGCTGCTGGGGAACCAGTGCCCTCTTCTGATCTCCTCAGGCACCTGCACTCAAGTGCACATACCACACAGACACGCACCTGTGCACTTAAATAAATTAATAAAGGCTGTCTGAGAGAGTAAAGGCGGCGAAGCTGTGCAGACACAAGAACCGTGTCAGCATGGTATTTTATGAAAACTCTAAGGAAAGAAAGGCATATCTCCTGAGATATTAATGTTTATGTCAGTAGAGTTAATAGATCTGTCAGGACAGAAGTGTTTTTCAATTTTTCAGTATTTACATAAATATATAAACATGCATGTAAATAAGTATGCAATAAAATATTTTGGGAATGAAACTCAAATATAAAGAATTTATGCTTTATGTGCACCTTAGACATATAACCTGAAGATAATTTCATGTATTTTTAACTAATTTTGTATGCATGATAGCCAGGTGTAGTGACTCACATCTGTAACTTGGGAAGCGTTCTGTGAGTTTCAGGCCAGCTGGACCACAGAGGAAACTCGAGGCCAACCTGGCTGATAAGACTCTGTCTCAAAATACCCAAAACAGTATAATAGAAATAATTTTGTATACATGAACAGTTTTACCTGTGCAGCTGCATGTTGGCATTTGAGAAACTGTAATTGTTGAAGTACTTCAGTTCAGATTGAGGATTCTTGGCCTATGGTATTGAAAGCCAGATAAAATTACCTTGAAAATTGCCATGCACAACAGATAGGCCTTTGTCTCTGAATACTAGAATAAGACGTCAGGTCGGTAAGCTTGGCTGGAAAGATGACACCAGAATAGACGTGTGCTAATCTCAGTCCTGGGCCGGAGCTGAGAGCGGTACAGAGCAGTGAGGTGTGGTGTATAGTTGGCTACCCTGAGACCTAAGCTTACGGTTGTCTGTGTGCTGGCTGAGAACAGGAGCCATCTGCGTCTCCTGTTAGGTCCACATACCTTAGCTGGCAGTGCCCTCAGTTGAGTACAGTTGTTTTGCTGGCACAATTAGCTCCTGGCAGTTCTTTTTGTTGATCTTCCTTTGTAGTGAAGACTGAACCGGAAACCCCTGGGGCAAACTGCCTCTCCCAGGAGGTCCAGACAGCAGTGAAAACTGAAGAGAGCTCTGAACTGGGCACCTACGTCATTAAGTAAGTGTTCTAGTTTCTTCTAAGGGGGCTCTGCTTTTGGTGTCTCTGTGACGCTTTTTCAAAATCATTGTGATAGCCGAGTGTTTGTGGACATAGTGAGTTAGTCCTCTGGGGGTAGGGGACATTGTCTTTAAGGGCTGAAGAGTTTATTTTTTCTGTGTATGGGTATTTTGTATGGTTGTATGTCTGTACACTTCTTGTGTACCTGGTATCCAAGGATGCCAGAAGAAAGTGTCAGATCCCCTGGGACTAGAATTTCAGATAGTTGTGAACCACCTTGTCAATGCTGGGAGTTGAACGTGGGTCCTGAGGAAAAACAGTCAGTGCTCTTAATTAACCACTGAGCCATCTTTCCAGCCTCCAAAGAGTTTATTTTAGCCAGTGGTACAGCTTAGGGGTAGCACTTGACCAGCAATCATGGAAGCCCCAGGACTCCCTTGAGCTTGCTGATGTACAGCCTCTGTTGAATGGGAATAGCATACCCAAGTGTAATCATTTTGTTCCTGGGTATTCACAAACCCTGCCTGTGCTTCACAGCTGCCTCTGCATAGCCATGTCATCTTGCTTCCTCTAAAAAACCTTCTTCATTAGATTTCTCATTTCCAAATTAGGAACCTCCCTTCTAGAGACAATAGAAACATTGTGTCTCTTAACATGACAGATGGAGGCATCAATCAGTAACCCTAAGACAGGCATTTGTGTAGTAGCAGTCACCTTGCAGAGATTCTTACTCTGATTTTCAGATGTAGATAAAATGTCTGAGATGGTTGTATAATTTGTCAAAATCTGTTTGTTCTTAACATTTCTTTTTAAGTATAAAATGTTTTATAAAGAAGACCTAGAACCTTATATGGTGGTTCACACCCGTAATTCTAACATTGGGCAGGGTTGGGGTGCAGAGGTAGGAAGATCAGATACTCAAGATCATCTGCAAATTTGAGGCCAGCCAGGGCTACATGAGAACCTGTCTTTAAAAACAAAGAAAGGAAAGGAAGCTTTTTGTTAGCAGAGGGAACGGTCGGGGTGTGTGTGTGTGTGTGTGTGTGTGTGTGTGTGTGTGTGTGTGTGTGTTCGACAACCTATACAATTTAGTGTCATTGTTTACACTTCTCAGGGTGGACCATTTGGAGACTATCCAGCAGCTCTTGACAGCAGTAGTCAAGAAGATTCCGTTAATTACTGCGAAAGGTAAGAGGGTTGTTCTCAACCTGCACGGACATTTTGTTAAACTGTAAAGTACTTGGAATGATGCAGTGATTGTGACTTAGCCACTTGTGGGGGTCTGGGAGTCACAGGATCTTGGTCACATCTGGTTAGACTTGGGTGCAGGCTGTGCTGGCAACGAAACCAAGAGCCCTGTGCGTGCTAAGCAGATGCCTCGCTTCTCAGCTACTTTACCCCAACCCCTCCCTTAGACCAGGCAGGTGTTTTAGGCGGCAGAGTAACACAGTTTCCTGGAGTTAAACAAATGCAACATAAAAGAATGCAACACATCTTTGCATCATTAAACCAATATTCCATAGCATAAACAAATGTAATCATCTTCAACTAATATTTCACAACAATCTCCAATAAGCAAAATTTGTCTAAACCACAGCAATCTTTCTTCTAGGTGAAGATGCCAGCTGTTTTTCTGCCAAGTCTGTGGAGCAGTATTATGGCTGGAACATCGGGAAAAGGAGAGCTGCTGAGGTAAGGCTGTTTGCTGCCTGGATTTTCAGCCCACCACCAAAAGCCAGGCAGCAAAGCGAGGTCAACATCTGTATGTGCTCCACCTGTAAGGAAAAATGAGACAAATTTGCAATCTATTTCTTTAAGGTACTTGGTGGTGGATATATTTTTCAATCACAGATGTCATTCTCTGGATCTCAGATACCTTTGAAAAGGCCTACTCTCCTGTACTAGAAGAAGTATCTCAGGCTTTCTTTGAGAAATGTATATATTCTGGGGTTGGAGAGGTGGTTCAGCAGCAAAATGGCTGCTCTCACAGAGGACTTGGGTTCATTTCCCAGTGTCCTTCTCTAGCTCACAGTGGTCTGTAACCCCATTTCCAAGAGACCAGTCTCCTCTAGACTTCAGACATTAGGCATGCAAGTGGCACACACGTGCACATAAAATTAATTTTTTTAAACTTGTAAATAACTCGTAAACTTTCAAAATAATAATAAATCCAGATTTTTATGGAGTACTTACAACAGTGTTGCCAGATGTAGTTGAATCATGAGAAAAAACGGGACAGTGTATGTGAAAGTAGCGTCATTGTGGTTGGTCTGGAGAGAATAAAAAGTTAGCTCATGACCCAATAAGAAGTTGTAAATAGAAACCTAGGAGCTTCTATTTTATTTTGTAAACATTAAGACCAATGGAGATTCTTTGTATTACATTTAAGTTTCATTGTGTGTGTGCGTTTGCATACACATACACACCACTGCACACTGCTGAAGGCTAGAGGACAGGTGCAGTCAGTTGTCTTCTGCTGTTCGGGTTCCGGGGACCAAGGTGGGCTCACCTGACTTGGCAGGCATCTTTCCTGAGCATCTTACTGGTCCGCAGAGAAGCTCTTCTGTATGTTCTCCGTTTGTTGGTATAGAGTGATAGAATCTGACTTTTTATTGCTTAGTTTATTTTAGTGCATAGCAATTGATTTTAAAATTTAATGATTTAATTTTGGTTCAAAACCTTTTTAAGTGGCAAAGAGCAATGACAGTACGAAAAGTGTTACAAGAAATACTGGAGAAGAATCCAAGATTCCACCACCTGACACCCCTAAAAACCAAGCACATTGCTCACTGGTGCCGCTGCCACGGTTACACTCCACCAGACCCTGAGAGCCTGCGCCATGATGGGGACTCCATTGAAGATGTGCTGACCCAAATTGACAGTGAGCCAGGTAGGCCTTAGTAGGGTGCTTGCCTCCCTTCAGTTAGGGGCGCAGGGAAGCTGCTGTAGATGGCAAGACCATTTTTCTTACCAGGACACCCCAGACGACATGGCCCTTCAGAAATGTTTATACCCAAGTGTTTCAAGCTTTCCAGCCAGGAATGTTTACTTCGTGCCATCTGGTAGGCATGCACTGCTCCCATGAGTCTCCTCCTCAGCATTACTCTAAAGATTCCTAACTTACACTCTCCCTCAGATAGAAGTGACTTCCCTTTCTTTGTGACCTTAGAGAACCCCCAAAAGGCAAGTCTGCCTTTTCCCACGAAGAAAGGCCAGTATCTTGGGTGTTTTTGAACCCCAGGCGAGGGTATTGGAGGCACGTGAGAATAATGGACAGTAGGAAAGAAACAATATATTTACTGCTACAGTTTGTATCAGTATGTATACATATATATGGTGTATATGTTATGTAATATACACATGTATATAAACAGTATATATAGTAAAGAAACAGTATATATACTGCTACACTTTGTAACCGTATACATACGTATATGTGGTATATATGTTATGTAATACACATGTATATAAACTGTATATATAGTAAAGAAACAGACAACTGCTGAAGGATAACGTTAGGATCAGAGCAGCGTCTGATTGTGCCTTAAAGAATAAGTTCAGCCAAGTCCCCTATCCATCTGAGGGAACCTGGAGACAAGTGGGTAAGTCCCTACCCCATCTACTTAAGTTTTGCTCTCTGCAGAAAACTTCCTGCGTGCCTGGTGCTCAATGGTCATTTGTCTCATCTGCTATGGCATGTAGTGTCTGTGCTGAGAGAGTCTGTCAGCTTCTAGATCTGTGGCCTTGGTGAGCAGAGACTACATGGTAACCCAAGTTTTATGGTACATCACCAACATTTGTAGTCAGTAAAACAGGGAGCCAGGAGCTGTTGAGCCACCACCATTGTACCTGGCCTGGACCTCAGATCCTCTGTCGTATGTATGTACCTGACTTTATTGTCCTGATACTCCTGGTACACAGCCACTGAAGGCTGTGCACATTACCCTGTCAGTAGTTCCCTCAGAGCAGGGAGACAGGGTGATCCAGTCCAGGCTGGCCCTGAACTTACTGTGTAGCTAAGATGAATTTGTACTTCTGATCCTCCTGCCTCTACCTCCCCAAGCTCCGGATTTATAGCATGTGCCACCACACTGAGAGCAGTACTGGTAATCAAACTTGGGACTTCCTAATCCCAAGACCTCCTGCATGCCAGGCTGGCGCTCTAACCAACTGAGCCACATCCCCAGCCTGAATAGGAATGACTATGTTCTTCACTGCACATTTCTACATTTTCCAGATTTAATAAATGAAGAAAATTAATGTATTGATTCAGGAAGAGGGCAGTGGCCTTCTTTTCAGTGGGGTGAATTTGCTTAGATAATATTTGCTTAGGTAATATCAGTGGGGTGAATTCTGTACTGTCTTTGGCCTTACTGGCAGATAGAGTTCATTTAGAATCGGATGACTGTCTGCATGTCTACTTCATGAGGCTCTGGTTCTCATGAGAGAGCTGTAGAAGTTGAACCTCAGAGAGTCGGAGCCCAGACTGCTTCCTCTCCTTTAGAGTGCCTGTCATCCTTCTCTGCTGCCGACGACCTCTGCCGGAAGCTGGAGGATCTGCAGCAGTTTCAGAAAAGAGAGCCTGAGAACGAGGAAGAAGTGGACATCCTCGGCCTCGCAGAGCCACTGAAGACGACCATCAAAAAGGAGCAGGAAGAAAGGCAGGAGGAAATGAGATTCTACCTACCGCCAACTCCAGGCTCAGGATTTGTTGGTGACATTACACAGAAGGTAGGACGCTAAGGCTGTGGAGCTGTCCAGTCATGGGCCAGGTGCAGCGTCCAGACTCAAACACTAGTCTGCCAGGGTGATTGTGATTGGCTCCTGCCCATAACTTAGGTGTACTCCCACTTTCTCATGTCGGGGCCTTCTGCGAGAGCTGTAAGCGCATGGGGAAAGGTTGAACATGGCTGCAAAGCCGAGGGCTAGACACAGGCTTTGTCCTGGGTTCTTTGCTCCTCTACCTCAGGAGAAACATTTCTCCTTCACAACGTATATCACATTGCAGTTCCTACTTGAGGGAAGTCTCCTCCCAAGCTTGCTGCAGTTGCAGGGCACACCCTTGTTACCTGGAAGAGAGCTCACGACCCATGGCATCTAGCAGCTTTTAATTATTGCTTGCACCATTTTGAGTTCTTCAGAGACGCCAATCGTGTTCCACGATCAAAGCTTTGGGGTGAAAACATGATTCCGTGTTATCCCGAGTGATTAGAGAGCCCTTCTGCTCGCTCGGGAAGAGGTCTGCTAATATTGATGGAACACATGACTTTCCTCCGCTCTTCCAGATTGGGATCACCCTGCAGCCCGTGGCACTGCACAGGAACATGTACGCATCAGTGGTAGAGGACATGATCTTAAAGGTGGGTGCCTGCTGCCAGCAGAGGGACTTGAACTGTGACCGAGGCTGACCAGGTTAGATTCTAGGCCCGAGGGGAGCAGAGAGGACAGCTTTTAAGTCCCTTGTCGTATTTAGGTTTTAAGTTTCTTTTCTGTTGAGTAAACGAAGTCATGTCCCTCTAAGAGCTGAGGTTTGTTGTCGTGTTGAGGGTGGGCCCCAGGCCTCATGCTTGCCAGGCAGCTGGTCTTCCCGAGTCCCCGAGCTCCAGCAGATGTCAGTGCCTTGTTAGTGCTGTTTTGTATTCTCATTAAGAAGTATCCCAGCGACTGGAGAGATGGCTCAGAAGTTAAGAGGACTGGCTGCTCTTCCAGAGATCCTGAGTTCAATTCCCAGCAACCACATGGGATTGCTCATAACCGTCTATAATGGGATCTGATGCCCTCTTCTGGCATAAAGTTGTATATGCAGATAAAGCACTATATACATAAAATAGATTTTTTTTAAATGACTAAGAAGAAATACCCTATTATGAGAAGTATCTTTGTTCTTACCATTTTAGAGAGGGCAAAAAAACAAGAGCCTTAGGTTTTCCCTGTCTGACAACAGAGAAGCAGCCACAACTGTCTGTCTGCAAAGGGTTAGAAAAGCAGCAGCTCCTTCGCCTGCCTGGTCCTCACCACAGCAGTTCTCCATTCTGCATCCCCCGCAAAAGGAGGCTTCGGTAGCAGCCCTCCCTCAACACTCTTTCTTTTCCTTAAAAAACCATGTCTGGTTAATGAAAACCACTTCATCCAGTTTATAATTTCTCTACATCATGGCCTCTAAACAAAAATTCAGTTTTTCCTGAGACCTTTGTAATATTTAATTTCAGTAAAAGGTGAGGTCGATTGCATCCTTTCCACTAGCAAGCAGGTGACTATTTTGTCAATACCAGTCTTCTGTTGTAGGCCACGGAGCAGCTGGTAAGTGACATCCTGAGACAGGCACTGGCAGTTGGATACCAGACGGCATCTCCCAACAGGTACTGTCGCGCAGCTGATAGCACAGGCTTTGCAATTTAGTTACTCTTGAAGATGTTCTGTCTTAAATATAGGAGGAGTTAGAGTTGCTGTGCTTGGGACATTAGAAGCAGACTGAGGGTCCATCCTGTGGTTCTGAGAGAGCCTCTGTAGAAAGCCTAGCTGTGCCCTCCCAGCCGTTACTTCAGAGACACCCAGGTCTGTAGTATCACAGGGTAGAGCAGGCAGCAGGTTCTTCCATTAGAGACAGGAACCTCTCAAGGGCAGACTCTAGGGTCGAGTTTGATAAATATTACCTAAGGTTTTTGTCACTGCAGACACATTATTCCTCTCAGAAACTGGGAAGCCAAGCTCCGGAGGGAGTCGTCTCCAGTGTCCCAGATCACAGGCCCCACATTTAGACGATCTCACTGGCTGGGGACCCTTGAGCTCACTGCCACTTCTTTTCTGATACATTCATCTCTGAGTGGAATGCAGAGTTCCTGGGCCTTAAGAGAGCAATAGTCCACTTTTCCTTCCTGTTCCACTGAAGGCTGTCATAAAATCCTGACAGGTATTGCAGTACCTGAGGATATTAGGTCAGAAATACGGAGACAACACAGAGGTCTTGAATTTTTTTTTTTTTTTTTTTTTAAAGAAGAAGTGGGGATAAACATTTTCAGGCCTACTCTCTGTTGCCTTGCTTGTGAATTAGGAGGAGCCATGCTTTTTCTCCATATGGCACCCTTGGTAGTTTGAATGAGAGCCTGTAACCTCACACTTGGCTGGCCAGGACTCACCTCCCGTCTTCTAAGATGAGAGAGATAGCCCATATCTTCATGCTGTTTGGAAGCAAAAGAGTCTGCTAAGACTTAGAAACACTTAGAAGAAGACTTAGGAACATTTTCTTCTACTGTCTCTTTTCTCTGTCGGCTAATCATTGAGCCAACATGAAGTTGTTGTTCCTGTAACCGGTGGTAAGATTTGAACCCTGGGTAGGACTGTAATTGCAGTTATATCTTTGATCAGAAAGGAGAAGAATTCATAAAACGTGGGAGAAAGCATGGCCTTTGTCGTCACATCCTGCTATGGGAATGGTCCTTTTAGTGAATTAACTGACTAAGTGGTTATTGAATGCATTTGACACATTATACCTAATTATATTTTTGGGTCTTTTGGACTAGGGTTCCCAAAGAAATCACAGTGAGTAATATTCACCAGGCCATTTGCAACATTCCTTTTCTGGATTTTCTCACAAACAAACACATGGGGAGACTGAACGAGGATCAGTGAATACAGTGAAGATGGTCCCCGAAAAGCAGGATGGGAAGCTGTGTCTGAAGTGTCAAGACTGTGGTGACGCTTGTGTTTGGGGAAAGGTGGTTTTCTGTGCGTTAGAATGCCATGGCTGCCGTACCATTCCTTCTGTGTAACTGCGTGTATCACAAGGGTATTGAGTCCCGGGTGCAGCCCTTTCAAGACTGAGTTGTTTCCCAATTCTCGAGGGGAGCTGAATGGACACAACTTTGTCAGCTTGCATTTCTTAGTGTGAGACAAGGCATATACACAAGGTGCTCCCTCTTTGGTGTGTGCTTGGGTTCACATGGGGCCTGCTTTCCAGAAGGCGGAGATAAATCTGACGCTGGCCTAGGGTACTCTAAAGAAGAACACCAAGGACGTACCTTCTCCTACCTTGGCTGCACTCTTGGCCAGTGTGAGTCAGCTATAGAAGGGGTAATATGCCATGTGGAAAGTCAGAGACCAAGGTGGCTTCAGACTGAGACTTTCTCATGGAACCCCAATGCCAGTGCTTCTGTGACAGCCAGTGTCAAAGCACTGTTGAGAATCCCAACAGAGATCAGAAGGCATCAAGCCTGTGCTCATGAAACCCAGGAAACTATCACTGTTGGTGTAAGCATCATCTACAGAGTCCGGCACTTGGCCTGTGGTAATATGAGCACTGGGTCCCCATATCCATGACGGCTGCAGAAGCTTTTCCTGCTGCCTCATGTCTAGGGGCTGGGGAGGCAGCCTCAGGGCAAACCTTCCTGGGATTGTCCCCTTGGTGGATCTAGGGTCCTGTTCTTCTCTGCCAAAGAGTTATCCAGATGAAAAGGGTTGAAACACCTGTGAGTGCCTTACTGTGGGCGAGAACTGCTCTAACCCAGGGTGCCAGTACTAGAGTCGCTCTGTGAGGGACAGATTGGAGGTTGGTATATCAGCACAGTCTGCAGACACTAGGGCCTCTCCAGTCCTATTCACTCTTGTGGGGGCAAAGGAAAGACCTTAGTTCCAGTTGGAAACATTCTCTTATTCTGCTCAAAGCAAACTTGAAAGGTCCGAGTCAAAGACACTTAGGTAAGCAACAGAAAATCTGTTCTCCCAGGTCCCGTAGATTGGTGTGTGAGTCAGGAAACAGCGGGAAGATAGCTGGATAAAATATGACAGAAGGGATCTTTCCAGCCGGAATAGGACAAGCATGGCTTAACGGAATAGTTGGGATATAAGCCTTAAGAATTTGGTCTGGAGACCACCCAGCAGATTGATAGGCCCACACACAGATTTCTTTAGAAGTGGACGGAGACCTACGTGGTAGGTTATTCAGATGAGAGCAGATTCATTTGTTGTGATGAAAACCTAAAGAATTTGCTTTTTGCTAAAGAAATATCAACTGATTTAAGAGTCTCTGTGTATGTTAATGTTTCCAGTGTTTTTCTATTATAATGTGTAACATAATTGTGTATCATTTTGTCTACAATAAAACTTTTAGTATTTGTGATGTGTTTTCTGAGCTGGAAGCACCATACTTGGAGGGCTCATTGGGATGTGGCCATGGTCTGGATCTTTGTGAATTTAAACTACTGTCTCCTTCCTTCAAAAAAGTTCTGCAGCCTTGTAATATAAAAGGACCACAGATACATTTGGGTCACATACAAAACAGAAAACACTTTGTTTGGTGACCATGGACATAATTATTTCATACAAGCAATTTAAGGAAGATTCATAAATGGGTTCAATTTCACAAAAAAAAAAAAAAAAGCAGAGACAGTCAAATAAATAAACTGGTTTATCTGCTGAGTTAAAGTTGGTCTGTGCTGAGGTCTGAAAGCCACTCCTGTGACGGTCCTTTTATTGTCATCTGGTGTTGTGGCTTTTAAAAAATTGCGGAAAGGTGAAGACACTACAAACCTAAAGGCTCTGAAATCTGTGGCTTTTGAAGGGAATTTCTACAAGGAGGCTGAGGAATACAGTCCACAGAGGTAGCCTGCTGGGAAGCAACTTCACAGAGAGCCAGTGAAAAAGCAGAACCCCAGAGACTAAGGTTAGCTGGGGCATAGGTCAGGGTGGGTGCTGACAGCCCCTCCCTGGTTCTCAGGTGAGTGGCATATTCCATCCAACAGAAGCCTGGAGTCTTGGAGTTCTGTCCTGTACAGCACAGTGAGGGAAGAGCGTGTGAAAGAACTCTGAGGACTTTGGGTTTAGTCGGCCCCATAATGTCCAGACAGCTGATTGAGGCCGTTTTCAAATTGCTCACTGTGGTTATGGGATAATTAATATCGAACACTCTTTGCTCAGATTAAACTGCTCTTTATTTTTCAAAAACTTACAGAATATAAAAATCATTAAATTTTATAGTAATTTTAGGTATGATAAAGTATTTTTAAAAATTAGGACTGGAGAGGTGGCTCAGTTGATGAAGTGTGTGCAGTACCTGAGTTCAGTCACTAGAACCCACATAGAAAAGGTAGGCATGGTGGTGCACACTTAGAATCTCAATGCTAGAGAGACAGAGAGAGGCAGATCCCTTGAGGCCTGCTATAGACCCAGCCTAGCTTACTTGGTGACCTCGAGACTAATGAGAAAAGGGAAAGATACCTGAAAAACACTTTGGGTGTCCTGTTCTCAATATGTGTACCCTGCACATACAGGAACACACTGACATACCTGCACAGAGTGAAACACACACATACTCGTCAGAGATGATCCCTGCTGATCCTCCAGTGCATCTCGCTGGTCTTTGTGCACATTGTGTGTATGAGATGGACTCAGGACTAAGAGAACATGACTGATACTGGTCTTAGTTGCTTCTTGGGTTGCCCATGGAGCTTTGTGTTTTAATTCCCATCTGGAATGAGGAGGGCTGGTGGGCAGAGCTATGTGGCACATTGCTGAGGTTCTAAACAACCTGTGACCTAGCAGAGGTCAACCTCACTCCATGGCCACTGCAGTGCTACAGTGTCAGAAAGAGACAAGTGTGTTTTATACTTGCCAAATGCAGCAGGGCTGTGCATTTCACACCAAGAGGATGAATGCGGGGGGTGGGGGGTGGGGGTTGCTGGGCATGGCATATGGTCACTGGCAGAGTACAGCCAGAGGCTCTTAGTTGGGACCAAGAAGCACCTGGAAGAGAGTTAAGCAGGAAAGGACAATTCAGGACCTATGCTTGGCTGACTTGACTGTGCTAAGAATTGGATATTTCTAGCAAGCCAGGCAAGGTGTAGGCAGTAGCAACCTCACTTTCAGATGCAGAAATGGAAGCTCCCGTTGTCCCAGCTAGTGCGGAAGCAGCAGTGGCACAGATGGTCCCTTTTCCCACTTACGGGTGCAAGAGCTGAAGTGGGATGAAGGTATGTACCACATGCAACACGAGTCAACTACAGCCTCAGAAGAAGGGTTTCTAATTGTCAAGGATATTAGCATAGTCGCACTACATTAAAGTCGTTATTGAGAGACCAGATGATTGGGAAAAAATATACTTGAATTTATAACTTAAGTCCAGCACATTTTTGCATTTTAGTAAACTGTTAATCTGCTCATTGCCTACATTTAGCTACCCAGCAGGCAGTCTCTTCCCTCTCGGGTACACTGAGCATGCAAACTGACAAATCTAGAGTAATGGGGCCTTTGGTATATGCATATGGTTTCAATTTTCCCTTCAGAATGACTCAGCATTTCCTGGGCTGGCAAGAGGGAGGCAGGGGATGCTGTGTGGGAGGCCTGAGCTGCCTCCCCTGCCTTGACTTTTGAAGGAAACCCTTACAGTTCTTACCAAACACTGCCAAGCCTTTGAGACATCGTCTTTTTCTAGTGTTCGAGAGATGGTTGTGCAAAGGAGACTGGGCTTGTTCCACACAGCCAGTCTGACTGAAACCTATGAAGACGAGTTTTCCAAAGGCAGAAGTTGTTCCCCACAATGGGGTAGTGAGTACCTAACCAAAGTTGAGGAGTCAGCAGGCTGGTCAAGGTGCCTGTAGGGGATGCTTCCAGACATGCTCCCAGCTCCTCACACATGTGCATGGTAGTCCCTTCTAGTCCTTGAGTTGAGGGGAGACAGATGAAATTAGTAGGACGGGGCTCAGCCTCTAGAAATACGGGGCGAATGGCATTCATGCTTTCAACATTTCACTCATCCTGGAAACGTGATCATCTTGGCTAGAAAAATTACATCTGAAAAGTGAAACCGTGTGGATGATCTTCTCCCTGGATGTATTTCACCACTGTGTGTATTTCATATATATACAGATATATTTCCATCTCTGTGTTATATATTGAAATAAATGAAATTTCTGCCTGGGTATATATATTACCACCATGAGACTCATATGCAGGTGGTCATGTGTATTTTTTAAGAACTTAAGATATTGTTATTGTTCTTTTGAAACACAGCCCCTCTATGTAGCCCCGGCCCTCCCAGAACTTGCTATGTAGACCAGGCTGGCATTGAGCTCATAGAGATCCTCTTACCTCCTGATAACCTAAGGTTGATTTTTTTTTTTTTTTTACCCCATGTGTGTATGTGTTTTGAGACAAGTTTTCTCTGTGTAGCCCTGACTGTCCTGGGATTCACTCTGTAGACCAGGCTGGCCTCAAGATCACAGAGCTCTCCCTACCTCTGTCTCCACTGGGATTAAAGATATGTGCCACCACTGCCTGGCTAAGATTTCTTAATGTAAGCATGTGGGGCACTGTAGAAAGAGATGAGAAAACTGCCTGGGACTACCATAGGCTATCAAATAAGTTAACATGCATCTTGGAAAAACCACCCAAAGTTGGTAACTGGTCTACCAAGGACTTGATATATGCATACTTTTCAGTCTGGAGCAGTTCAGGTCACAGCTGAATTGAACCTCATATTTAAAAATTGAAAGGTGCCAAATGGCAATTTAAAAGATCAAGTTTTCCCCACACACGAAGAGGCTGTGTGCAGCTGGTGGTGTTCTGCCGGTGTGCCGTCTGCCTCCACTCCACACCACAGGCAGAGTCGGCAGCCATGCTGCTCCAGTCAGCGAAGGACCAAGCCAGTTCCCCTTCTGGAGGGCCGCAGCTTTCCCAGCAGCCACGGTTTCCACTGGTTTCCACTGGTCACATATTGAGAGTCCGGGGAGCCGATGTCTGAAAGATGGCTGAGGGGTTGGGTGTGAATTTTCTCACTTCTGGAACCTAAAATAAAGTCGTGGCCACATCAGTGGACTCTTAACTCCAGTTGCCCCAACCCTTGGCTCTGAGAAAAGAATTCCTTGCCCCTTGCAGGAGCTGGCAATGGAAGTTAGCAAAATGAGCTGTCACTACTATGGTGGGTCACGTGAGCTCCCTTTATCTTTAGCTGGAGAGAAGATGCTAACTGTCCTTGCAGTCACAGCAAGGGACCCCAAGCCTCACATGTGGCATGGTCTTCCTGTACCACAGAGCTTAGGTTTTGGTATTTTTGCAGGGAACAGGGCTGTGCTAAGGCTGGAACTCAGGGCTTTGTGGGTGCTAAGCACGCAGTCTACCACTGAGCTACAATCCCACCCTTGAAAGTCTAGCTCTATTCGTCAGGGGCATGCTGGGGTTTAGGAGGCAGACAGACGCTGCTCACCAGAGAGGGTAGAGTGGTCCTGGGAATTGAACTCTGGCACTCTCTGGTGAGTGCCTGAGAAGCCACCTAGCCAGCAGCTGAGTAGCCTTTCTGTTGCTAGGAACAGTTGTTTGGGCACTGTTGTCCTTAACCACCATGCCATTTGATGCTACCAGAATCTGTCTTCTGACCCCTGTCCTGGTGAACAGCCCCAGAAGTGCCACCCTCAGGCTGACCTGGAACTTGGCCCCAGGATTGGGGTCCCAGCCAGAGCTGTGTGTTGTGATGACTCTGGCCGATCTGGCCTTTGTGGATCTTGAGGGCTTCACTCCAGTCCAAGCTTGGAATTCCTGCCTGCAACAGACAATTCCTACAATAACCTTGCGCAGGGCCAGTCGTTCCCCACGCCCCAGCTTCTTGAAAGACCAAGCCCTGTTCATTCCTGGGCCTGCTTCAGTTCCTAATGATCCTTTATCCTCCTACACAAGCAGGACCAGAATACCAGGTGCTCCAGGCAGATGGACCAACTCAGTAAGGTAGCTCGGGGGTAGCCTGCCCTACCATTCTGAGTGTTCCACCAAGAAACCTCAGCCATGTAGGCTGGGGAAAGCAGCGGCAGAAAATTGTCATGCAGGTGAACATCAGGCAGTATTTGCCACACACACACACACACACACACACACACAGAGAGAGACAGACAAGCCCTAGTTCTCAAAGCCCTCCTGAGACCTGAGCCTATCCTGGATGCCAGGCCACTGAGGGGGCCCAGAACCAGTAAAGGCTATCACCTCCTTCATGCCCACTTAGGTGCAAAAGAAATGCCATCTTAGCACAGTAAAGGTACATCCGCTTACAAATTGGAGGAAAAGGCTCAACCATATCTGACCACCTGAGTTCAATTCCCAGGACCCACATGGTGGAAGTAAAGAACTGTCTCCCACAGGTCTTCTGACTTCCACGTATCAACCAATGTGTTGTAAAAAAATGAAGGTAAATCATGGGGCTGGATGAATGGTAGGTCAGTGCCCAGCACCCACATCGGGAGTCTCACAACACCAGGCACTCAAGCTCCAGGGGACCTGTCGCACCTCTTCTGGTCTATAGTGTGAGCGCCCATGAGCCATTTCCCTGGAGGGAAAGGACAGGCTAATCTAGCTCCATGTCTCTCACTGAAAAGGCTCAATTTCTCTAGCCCTGGAGTCATCCAGACCTCTTAATTTTGTCAGTGTCTCTACTAAATGATAAACTCAGGAAAGCAGTCTCCCCTCCCCTCCGCTGCATCCCCTAACCATAGTCATAGGGCTCACCCAGCCAGGGCCAGTGCCTGGCTGTGCTAGGTCCTCCCCCTACGCTGGCCCAGCTATTGCTCTGAAGTCAACAAAGGAGTCTTTTCTTGGCAGCATCAGAACCTTGCCTCGCTGGGCAGGCAGATGGCATGGGCAAGGGAAGCTGGCGTCTGTGTGGCCAACCCTGAAGAGTCTTGGGTATAAGGAAGAGCTGAGCCAGGGCCTGTCAGATAATTTTTGCTTCTGAAGCATCAAGGTTCCAAAGACCAGCTGTCTAAGAACATATGCTGTTTTCTTTCTCCCGGGAAGGCAGGACCTCCCCCTGAGCATGCCCTAATGTCCCCAACTATTTCAAAGTTCTGTGCCAGGCAAGCTAAGTCAGCTGCCCTGGGGTGGCAGCAGGGGGCTCAAAGCAGGAAGGCCTAGAGCAGTCCCTGGGGTGGTGGCAGGAGGTGTTTCCACAGAGTGCTTGTGACATAATAGAGCAGGGACAGAAGTGGACTCATCAGAACCGGGCTACTCAGGGAGGAGAAAGGTGCACTATGGCTTACACCAAAATTAAGAAAGAAAAAAGAATACAAACTGCACTATGTTCCTTAAAAGCATCGGCCACATTTTTGTTGTTTCTTTTTTAAAACAAAGCTTCAATACGAAGCAATGGCTGGCCTAGAACTTGCTATGCAGCCAGAGCTGGCCTTGATATCACAGAGATTCCACCTGCCTCTGCCTCCCAAGTCCTGGGTTTAAAAGCATATGCCACCACACGCAGGTCTTTCCCCCTCCCCACATCTTTCATGGACCTGACCAACCTAGAAGAAACTATGGAAGCAAACTCTGGGAGGAACTAGCAAGGTTGAGAGCCCCAAGCTGCCTGTATAGGACTTCTATTCCCATCTAGCCAGACAAACAAGGCAGACCAGTCCTTTCAGGGAGACCAACAGCCAAGTGAAGCAGGACCTGTTAGCAGGGAGAGACGGAGGCCTAGAGGGTCCATGGCATTTATGATCAGGAGTGTCCACAGATCTGTTCTGGTATCTTTAGGATCCCTGGATGTGTTTTCTGAGTCCTATAGCAATGTGCTTGAATGAAATACATCTTACAAGATGGGATATAGGATGTGATTACTCCAGCCTGGTCTTAGAGACTACCTTTGGCAGTCCCAGAGGCCAGATGACTTGGTGCTGGGGAAAGCCAGTAGTGCTCCTGGGCTTTGTAAGGAGTGAGGACTGGGAGCCAGGATCTTGCTATTCCAGGGGAAGAAAGGGTTCCAAAGACAGAATTTACACTTGGTAAGGCCAGCCCCCATCTGTCAGTGCTTTTCCACTGCTGGTTTTGAGAAACTGGCTCCAAGGAGGTGGCCCAAGACCAGCTGTCTAAACCATGTTAAAGAATGAGAGCCTGAGGGGACTAACAAAATTGGTGCCTGAGTCCCATGCCTTTCCATGACGTTCAGAGTCACGTCGTCTTGCATCCCAGCTCAATTCCTCATTTGTAGAGGGACAGCAGTAACAGAGCCTCAGAAAGTAGAGCCATGTATGCTGAGAGGAGAGCAATAGCTAGCACCTTGCCCTCAACAGAGCTGAGAGGCCTGCAAGACATTCAGGCCTCACATGCCCTCCATGTGGGTTACCCAGCTTCTCCTAACCATCCTTTCCTGGAATAGTCCCCACGAAGAGAGGCTTGCACCAGTATTTCTGAATACCAGTATTCAGTGGTATTAAAGGATGGTTTCCTTTCTTCCTCTGCAAACCCCACCAATTGTTTGACCACTAGAATTGCAAGGTGCTGCACACTCAGGACCACTGGAAGAAAAATGAGCCAGTGAGATCTCTCCTCTGTGGCTTCAGCAGGCGGAGACTCCAGCTAGGGCTGAGAGCATAAGGCCCTGTCTGCCTTGCCTTTAGCGGTGTCATCCAACTTCTAACAGCTCAGCTTGAGTAAGAGAGCACAAGGCCTGCCCTGCACCACACAAACCCATTAAGTACCTTAAAGAGCACGGCCTTTATGGGGAGCCTGTCCTTAGCTTTGCTTCTTTGGCATGTACACATTTAAGATCTGTACTTGGAGAGCTTCACTGGATCCCATCCTATGACAGTCCCATAACTTCCCCAGATTAGGACAGTGGGGCTGTGACCCACGTGCCATTTGCATTCTGTTGTAAAATTTATTTTTATATATGTGTATGTGCATGCATCTATGTGTGGGTGTGTGCTGTGAGTGAGGATGCCCCAGGTGTTGGTACTCTTGAAGCTGGAGTGGAGGGTTGGAACTGAACCCCCATCCTCTGTAAGAGCAGTGTGCTCTCTTAATCAGTGAGAGACCTCTTCAGCCCCCATGTACATCTTAGTCCCAAGTTTCCATCCCACTTTTAAGGAATGTAAATGACAAAATTCCTAAAAGTATTTAAACACCTATAACTGTAATGTTTAGTCCTAAACTAGGGGTACCAAATGAGTAAAAAAATAATAATAATTGGAATATATAGCGTACCTAAGAAAAGGCTAACATACAGCACAGTTATTAACATTCAGAATATCTTTTTATGGTCAAATACCATACCTGGTTAAAAAAAAAAAAAAAACAGTAATGTGTGCCAGAGATGGCTCAGAGGATGAAGGCCTGACACAACCTGGCACCCAATTTGGATCCCTGGAATCCTAAAGTTGTCCTCTGATCTGCTCTTTGTCTCTGCCTCCATCTCTAGAGAGTCTATGTCTGCCTGTCTGTCTATACTCACACACACACACACACACACACACACACACACACAAACATATATTGAAGACTTTTGAACAAAGTGCCAGTAAGAACGGCACCATGGAAGAATAGAAAAGATCCATCTGTTTGGGAGGGGTGGTGTGAGGGTGTTAAGGGCGGTATTTGTCATTTTTGTCATTTCTAATTTTCCCACTATGAGCATGCATTACTCTTCTGAGTAGAAAGAGGATGCAGGAAGTCCTCAGTTATCCAAAGCCGAGCTGCTAAGGGGGGCAAAAAACCTGTGTGGAGTGTGCACTGGCCTTGGGCTCTGTGGGGTTGACCTGTGTGCAGCCCTCTGCGCTCATCCCTCCCAAGTTAAAGGGCAGTAATCTGAGAGGGAAGGAGGATCAACGGGGATAGGGTGGGGTTGGGACTCCCTTTTGAGGTGCCATTCACCTTGGATCCCAGGGTAGGGAGCAGCTGAGAAGGCAAGGCCATGCCGGCAGTGTCAAGAGACCAAAGAGATAACCAAGAGGCTCCCCTGCCACTCTTTAGATCTGTGATAGGTATCCAGGCTCCGTGTCATCCCTTCCTCCATCCCGCTTTGGGTGTCAGTTTCCTCCCACCACACGGTCGAGATTCTAAGCGTTCCCCTGTCACAGCCAGATACCCACCTATAAGACGTGGTCGCTACAGCAGCTGCGTCCGCGTCCCCGACGGGTAGTACGTAGACCGCCCGGGCGGGGGTCGCCGAAGACTGGCCCCTGCGGCCGCCCGACCCGGGCACGCGCTCATCCCGGGTCCCCGCGCGCGCGGTTCGCACGCCGAAGTCGCGCTGGTACTGGGTGAGCGGCACGGCGCGACTGGGCTCCCGCGCGCCTGCGACAGACGGGCTCCCACGCGAGGCGGTGCAGTCCGCGGCCGGCCCCTCGCTCCCGGGGTCCGAGTAGCCGTGCAGAGTCAGCGGCACCGCTACGTCCGAGCGGTCCAGCTGGTTCCAGCGCCGGGCCAGGCAGCACAGACGACTGATGCAGGGCCACGCCATGCCGCTCGGCCACGCGCCCGCGCTGCGCGCGCCCGCCCGCCCGCTGCCCCCGCGCTGCCGGGCGCCCCACAAGGACGGCCTCCGGGCAGCCTTAAACTGCCTGCGGCCTTGGGTGGTTGAACCCTAACATTCCCCGAATGTGACCTCATAAATCAGGTTTTTGCAGAGGGAGGCAGTTCCTCGCTATCACGCTGCCTGCAGCTGGGCACAGGTGGCAGGTGCAGCGGACTCTGCTGGGGTTGCGGAACAGAGCTAACCTGTGCCAGGGGACGCCGCAATCACCTAGGGTGGAAGTTGGGGGGCAACGGGTAGGGTGTTGTAGGGAAGACTTGGGCCATGTTTCCCGAAAAACACATTTGAGTCAGCCCGTTAATCACCATTTGCCATTTACTGTTCTGGTTTAAGTGCTTAAGAGCTTAAGTGCTGGTTTAAGTTCCTTAAGAGCTGCCATTAGCTTCCAATCAGCCTCTCCCTGGGTTCTAAAACCCCCAAACTCCTTTCCCTGCTGTGCATTCGTGCTGTATTCCGGGCTGAAGATCAGTTTAACAGAGACAACACCCAGCTGCCCTGGAAAAGCGTTTTCAGTGGGTCCGATCTGCAGTCAACCATACAAGCTGGGTTAGTTACACGGAAGTTCTGGCAGAACTTGGAAGGTCTCAGAGGACCGCCACACCCCGGTCAGTTGGTTAGCTCATCTCCCTAAGTTCATTAGCTAGAAGTTTTTACCGGCGTGGCATACCACTGCCGGTTTAACAGCTCAAGCCTGTGGCCTCATATTGACCAAAGTTAAGCCTGGAGCTCGGAAAGCCTTTTGTCAAAGGCGCATTCATGGGGACCCCGAAAGTATCTATCTCTCCTCACCCAGAGCAAACTTTGTGGACTGAGAGCTGGGCCCTGGGTTAGTCTGCTCGACAGAAGAGGGTTAGTAGTTATGAAATGATCCTTGTGAGAAAGCTGCAGATCACCGCTCTTACCAAGCCAATGAAGGGTATACAGTGAGTCCTTTGATTAGCAGGCTGATTGAGACTCAGAAAGCCTCAGAGACTCTTGGTACAGAAGCAGGGCAGGGTAGGGGTTTTTGTTTTTGTTGTTTGTTGTTTTGTATTTAGGCAGGGTTTCTGGCTGTCCTGCAAGTTGCTGACCAGGCTGACCTCAAATTCATAGAGATCCATCCCTTGCCTCTGCTCCTGCTGGGGTTAAAGGCATGCACCACCACCACCGCAGGGCTAGGGTGGGGTTTTTTAAGTCAAAAGGAAGAAATTACAAAACACCAGGGGCAGGTGAGCATGGGGTGGGTTTTTTTGGGGGGAGGAGTTTGTTTTGTTTGTTCGGGTTTTGGTTTTGGTTTGTTTTAACAATATGCTGTTTCACAGCAGGAAAGGAATTGCCCTTTAATCATATAAGTTCATTTTTCTGGAGGATTGTATATATCCAAGATACTTTCCCATCAGGGAAAAGGGAATCCTTTTTCTTTTTTCGTTTTCTCTTTCTTCCTTTCTTTCACTCTTCCTCCTTCCTTCCCTCCTTTTCTCCCTGCCTTCCTCTGTCCTTCCCTCCCTCCTTTCTTTCTTTCCTTCTTTCAGAAGACAAAGTATTGTTTACAATCTGGGTGAGAGTCTGGGGGGAGAAGGCGTAGAACCGGGGCGCCTGACGTCTAGGCCGTTTCATGGCCAGTGAGATGACGCAGTGGGTAAAGATGACGCACTTTCCACCAAGCCCAGAGTTCAAGCCCGGGGATCCACATTATGGAAGCAGTACTGATTTCCCCACATTGTCCTGTGACCTCTGGGTGAATTATGGCGTGTGCTCCTACATACAAAGGCACGATAAACAAGCAAATACAATAAAACATTTTAAATATGTGTTTATTTTATGTGTTTGAGTACATGTATATATGCAGACCATGTGCAGAGGCCAGAAGAGGGAGTCTGATCCCCCAGACTGGACCTATAGATGGTTATGTGGATGATGGGAACTAATCAGGTCTTCTGCCACGGCAACAAGTGCTCTTAACTACAGAGCCATCTTCCCAGTCCTGTAAAACATTTTAAATTAAAATTTTAAAGTAAATAGTTTTACAGAAAAGATAAGGCTGGGAATTAGGCGTGTCTGTCTATAATCAGCTCATGAAAGGTGGAGACAGGGATCAGAAGCAAGTTTGAGGCCCATCTCGGCTGCATAAGACCCTGTCAAGACACACACACACACACACACACACACACACACACACACCTTTTAAATTATGGTTTTCGGTGTTAGAGATTGAACCCAGGACTTCGTGCATCCCCGAGCCGAGCTACCCGAGCTACCTCCACAGACCCCTTTACTTGTTCGTTCATCAAACTTACTTCTTGCTAGGGTTGAGTGCCCTCAAGATTTTGTGTGCTGGATGAGAGGAATGTTAGCCCAGGTGGTATAAACGGGGAGGGCTGAGGTTAGGCTCACCTGTCCAAGAGAAGAAGACTAGTCCTGGGGAGGAGTCAGAGAAGGGTTGAAGGGTAGCAGAGCAGGGCTGGCCTGGACAGACATACAAGGAGTTCTTCCTAGGTGACAGTAGGGAATGGCATTTCTGACACTCTGTCAGTCACGTGGAGCAGTGTGACATTTTCGGTGCCAGCTGGAGAAATAGTCTGGGACTGGAGAGAATGGGGACTGCACTAGAGCCTTGGCACAGGAGTGGAGAGGAAGAGCTGGCTTCTAGGATTAGGAAGCAAGGCAGGGAAATCTGGAATGGCAAGATGGCACTTGGATGGTAAAAGCCCTGCCACCAAATCTAATAGCTTGAATTTGAGCCCCAGACACCCCGTGTGGTGAAAGGAGAGAACCAACTCTTACAAATTCTCTTCTGACCTCCACACATGTGATGTGAATTCCTCCCACCAACAATAAAGTGTAATTTTTTTTTCGAGACAGGGTTTCTCTGTAGCTTTGGAGCCTATCCTGGAACTAGCTCTTATAGACCAGGCTGGTCTCGAACTCACAGAGATCTGCCTGCCTCTGCCTCCCGAGTGCTGGGATTAAAGTCATGCATCACCACCGCCCGGCTTAAAGTGTAAATCATTTTAAAGATGGAAATTTTATTTGTTTTATGTGTATGAACATTTTGCCTGCACATGTGTGTACCACTTGTGTGTAGTGTCAGAGGAGGCCAAGAGGTTGTCTGGAGTTACAGACAACTGTGAGACACAAGGTGGGTGCTGGGAATCAAACCAGGTCCTCAAGAAGAGCACTCAGTGCTTTTAAACACCGAGCCATCTCTTCAGCCCCCAAAGATGGAAAACTTGAATAGATCTGAGGCCTCTGCTTCAGGAGACCTCACTTCTTTGGCCAGCAGTATTGAGGTGCACTGCAGTGGGGGCCACTGTAACCGTCAATGTGCCTCAACAGACATTGACGAGATGAAGGCACAGAATGTCTGAAGCTCAGAAGACCCACACCACAACAGAAGCCACAGAGGTTCCTGTCAGAGAATGAGTGTAAGGGAGGAGAGACAGCAGCCAGGGAACCCTTCCCTTCAGGGACAGCATAGCCAAGTGGCACCCAGGGAAAAAATGGCCTTGAAGGCAGAGATCAAACCTCAGCAGAGAGGCCAAGCTAGGGGTGCTGAATACCCCCAGTGTACAGTTAGGAAAGAAGCCATGGCTGGCCTCATGTAGGCTTGTGTGGGCAGCATGAGACGCTAGCATCCAGGATACCTGTGGCAAACATGGCCTTCCCCAATGCTCTAGCACTGAACTTGAAAAGATCCCATCCTGACCATCCCAGAACTTTAAATATGTTTACAGTGCGGTTTACTCAGTGTCCGCCATCTGGGAAGCAGGGCAAAAATCTGCCTTCAAAGTTTAGTCTTGTCCCTTTGGTCTTGTGTTCCTCCATTATCAAAGCCTCCTCCACCATTGTACAATAGGGGGAAGTGGTCACACCTCCAAGTATTGTATTCCTTCTCCGTGCCAGTTGGAGAATATCTAGGTTAATGTTAACTCGGAGCAAATAGCAGTGTATATGTGTTAAGGTTCTTCCACACTGAGCTCTTAGGACCGCCTGCCTTCTGACTCTTGACCAATGCTGAGGTTACAGACATGCACAGCCATGTCTACCGCATGGGTGCTGGGGATTAAACTCCCTGCCTCATGCCTTTAGAGCTTGCACGCTTACTCACTTAATCATCTCCTCAATCCCAAGTGTGGTCTTATAATGTACTCCTGTTCCTCTCTACAAAAGTCAGTAAAATCCACTCTTACAGAATATGGAGCCAGGGAGATGGCTTAGGGAGTGTCAGTCCCAATGACCTAAGTCAGATCCCTGAGATCCACATGCTAGAAAGAGAGAACTGAGTCTCACAAGCTGTCTTCTGACTTCCGTAAGTGTGCCGTAGTATGCGTGCCTGCTCTCCAGTGATAAAAATTGCTAAGACACCCAAATCCTAATAATACAGAATATACAGTGTCCCTATCACTCCCACTGTTATTAGTCCATAGGAGCTGCTGCCTAGTCACATAGGATTAACATCTTGCCCCTGAGCGTCCAGACAGTTGTTCAGCTCCTTAAACACAAAGGGTATCTTGGGTACAGAGCTGTGAACATGAGAGCACAGCATATAGAATAACAGATAGTTGTGCCAGGGATGGGGAGATTGGGATGGTTTCCCCAACTTGGGGCCCAGGAGGTAACAAAGAACAGGTCAGTACCAAAGGAGCCTCCTTCTTCATTATGCCTCAGGTTGTTCATTATGCCTCATGAACTGTTTTGTTTTTGTTTTTGTTTCTTAACTGAGCCTTGTCTGACAAGTTAAAACAGCACATCTCTTTGAATTTTTCCACCCGCAGTTACATGTCAGTAATAACTAACATGTGCTCCTATTTTCCAGTACTGCTCCCCTGTCTTGTCCTAGTTCCTGTCCAGTGCCCCAGGAGCCTGGGAGAGTGCATTTACAGCTTCAACAGAGCAGAAAAGACCATGAAATAAGATCTTGTTATGTATCGCTGCTTGGCCTCAAACTCATAGAGATCGGCCTGTCTTGGCTTCCCAACTCCTGCAGTTCAAAGCCTATGCCATCACACCCTGGAACATTCCACTCAGTGTTTAGAAGTCCAGACATCAGCAGCATTACAAAGACCACCGTAGAGACAGATGCACTGTCTCCTCACAGGTCGGTGGCAAGACTTTGCCCTCTGTATTCTCACTCCTTGGATCAGGAGGCCTTTGGGGGCAGGTACATTGTGAGTCTTCCCAGGCTGTGAGCCTGTGCTCTTCACTGGCACCAAAGAGTAAATCACCTCATCCTTCCACACAACAGGAACCACCCACGTGGCTGCCTCAGATGGCCCACAGCTGCCATCCCAGAGGTCATTACTTCTCCCTACGAGATTTAGATAATTCTCAACACATCCTGTGAAAAGCGAGGAACTTGTTCATCTCAAGGTAGACACTCCCCATTCACTGCCAGTCATAAGTCCCCAGTTGTGATGTCAGAATTGGCCACAAACTTTTTAAACTTTGAAATACAGTTTTATTTTGTGGGCTCAGCAGAGCATAAACTCCCACAAGCACAGTAGAAGGGTCTGCTCAGCAGACATTTAAAACTCTCTTTAAAGGGGATGAAGAGGTGGTTCTTTAGTTAGAAACAGTGGCTGCTCTTGCAGAATACCCAAGTTTAGTTCCCAGCACCCATGTGACATCTCAAAGCCCCTGTGACTCCAGTTCTAGGGGACCTGATGCCCTCCTTTGACTTCTGAGGGCTTCTTTCTGCACATGGTGTATACGCATACATTCTGACACATACACATAACAAAATACAGGTAAATAAATATTAAAACAGTCAGGTGTGGTGGCGCACACCTTTAATCCCAGCACTCAGGAGTGAGATGCAGGCCGATCTCTGTGAATCTGAGCTCAATCTGGTCTACAGAGTGAGTGCCAGGTCAGCCAGGGCTACATATTAAGTTTCTGCCTCAAAAACAAACAAACAAACAAACAAACAAACAAACAGTCTTTGCCAAGTGTGTGTATACATTTTTGCGTCGGTTAAAAGATATTCCATGGACTAGAGAGATGGCTCAGCTGTTAAGAGCACCTACTGCTCTTGCAGAGGAACTGAGTTCAGTTTCCAGGACCTCCAGGAGATCTGGTGCTCTCTTCTGACCTCTGTGGACTCCTGCACACATGTGATGTAATAGATACACTCAGGAATACACACACACACACACACACACACACACACACACACCATACATACACCTTTTTTAAGTCAGAAACTAACTGTATAGCTTTTGCTGGCCTGGCCTGAAACTCACTATGTAGACTAGGCTGCGCTCCAACTCACAGAGATCCACCTGCAACACTGCACTGACTATAAATATTCTAAAAAGGTATGCCGTTGTCTTAGTTAGGGTCTCTATTGCTGGGAAGAGACACCATGACCACAGCAACTCCATAAAGGAAAACATTTAACAGGGACTGGCTTATAGTTCCAGAGGTTTAGTTCATTGTCATGGCAGGAAGCATGGTTCCATACAGCCAGATGTGGTGCTAGACAAGCTGAGAATTCTACATCTGGATGAGCAAGCAGCAGGAAAAGCGCATGAAACTGAGCCTGGCTTGAGCATCTGACACCTCAAAACCCATTCCCAGTGACACATTTCCTCCATCAGGGCCACACCTACCCCAACCAGGTGTGGAGTAGGTACCACACCTTCTAATAGTGTCACTCCTATAGGCCTATGGGGGCTATTTTTATTCGAAGGACCCCTGATATTTTTGTTTAGACAACAAGGCATTGATATGGCTATCCAGTATGAGTCAGCTAAGATATAGGTCCTGACATTCAAGGACCTATATGAATCACCACAAAATGACAGACACTGGATGTCAGGGGAACTCCACAGTAAAGAGTGATTGGTGTGTGATGTAATATAACTAATTTTGTCAAAGTATCACTTTTGTGTAGTTAGGTATAAATAGGACCCTGAGGTCAGAAGCCTGGACCTGCTTCTTTCTCCCCCTCTCTCTTTCTCTCTATCTCTCCCTCCCTTCCCCTCGTGTGTGTGTGTGTGTGTGTGTGTGCATATGCATGTGTGCATGCATGAGTGTGTGTGTGTTTGTGTAGGCTTGTGTACAAGCATATGTGTGCTGGATTATGCCTGAATGACTGCCTTCCTTCCTTTTGCTTTCTTTCTTAGGATCATTAAAAACAATGACTTAACACCAAGACCTCTGGAGGACAAAGCCATGCTCCACTTTCTAGGAGCTGTATTATTACCATGCAGTTAGTTCTACAATAGCATTATTGACTTTAAGTCTAAATAATGGATACAGTTTTATCAAAAGATTAGCATTAGCAAATGGATTAAAAAGAACAGGATTCATAACCACAAATAGGTGAAAAATAACAAAAGAGGCTACGACACGCTTAATCAACAAAGATTTATATTCTTGACATTCCTTGGCTTGATAATCTTTTCCTTCATTGTTCCCAGTTACCTGAATTGAGATAAAGCTATAATTTAAGAACGTTTATATAAAAATGGCATATTTATGTTTCATCCAGCAGTGAGTGCAGAACACCCTACTGAGCAAATACCATGAAGCATCGCAGTGTCCTACATAACCAACTACTGAAGGATGCTGCCTGAAGCTATATCTGGACTTGGCAAGCTAGTTTTCCTGCCTATAATCTTCTCAGGAACTGGAGACCAGAATCCACAGAACTATGTCTGACTTCTCTTCCCCATTTTTCTCCATTATTCTACTGAAAACCTTTATCCAAAACCACTTACAGAATTTAACAAATTTTGTTTCAGCTTTCTGGTTTTGTCCAGAAATAAGAGAATTCTTCAACAAGAGATTGAACACAGCCACTATGAACCACGACAGGGATCTGAGGTGATGCTTCTAGGCTAGTGATTTGACTTGAGCCTTGTGTGAGCAACTTTGAGATTCCAGTTTGTTCCATTTGAGTGTACCCTTCCTCCTTCCACTTTCTATATTCTAGAAAAATATTATTATAAAACATATCTTCTGTCTTTCCAATCTTACCATATTATATTATAATTTTTCACGTCTTACATTTACTATATTTTACATTGTATAGCACATTTATTTATTTTATAATAGATTTCACTCCATAGTTAGATTTTACAGTCTCGAATGTGTTCTTGACTCACACTGGGTCTTTGGAGGATGCAATGTTTGACAGTTTCTCTGGCCTCCCCTGGCAGCTCAAGTCAAAGTCACTTACATGTGTGTCGGTTTGATCCTGTCATCATTTCTTCCCACTTTCCCTGTGTGAGAGAGGAAGTGCTTTCAGTCTTCTGCTGACTTCACTTTTTCTAAAGTCTCAGTTTTTAGAGTTCATCTCCCATGACCAAGTTTGTAGAGAATCACAGAGGTACCTTGTAGGACAACACAACACCAACTATCTAAAAAAGGGGGGCTCCATCATTATCATTATGGGGAGCTGTTGTTTGGAATGTGTCATAGCTGACAACTCCAACTCAAGGCAGTCTCAGCATCATTGGCATTCTTCACTCACTGCCCTTTAATAGGCTCTTTGGGTGACCATTTAAAAAGACTATTGTCATAGTTCTTTGATTAAGTAAAAATAACTAGAGAATGATGCACTTGGCGTGTAGTCTCGGGATAGTCCATCATGTCAGAGACATTTGGTGGTAGGATCTTGAGGAAACTAGTGTCATTGAGTAAAGGAGAAGATGAATATTTGTACTCAGGTCACTTCTTCAGTTTTTAGGAGTCCAGGGACCATGCCCAGGGTGTGGATGCTAAGAATTTGGGGTAGATATTACCACTTCTACTAACCTAACCATGATAGTACCTCAAGGCCATGGGCAAAAGCTAACCTAAACTAGTCCTCATAGCTGTGCCTAGAACCTTACTTCTTGGTGGTTCCATATTCTGTCAATTTGATATTAACCATCACAGATTTTTATTGCAAAAGTGGCAGGAACTACTTTTTTTGTAAAGTTGTCCAAGTTTTTCATGAAATATTCTGGTTTCTATCATTCAGTGCCTAGGAAATTTGTCTTAGGAAACCAAGTTACAACAGACATGTCTTAAGATTATTTTCTTTATCAAACTTAAGGTATTCATGACACAAATATTTTATGAAAAATCAAGAAAATTTTATTTATTTATTTTTACATACCAATCCCAGTTTCCCTTCCCTCCCCTCCTCCGACTTTTCACTTCCCCCACCTTCCCATCTGCTCCTCAGAGAGAGTAAGGCCTCTGCTGGGAAGTCAACTAAGTCTGTCTCATCACCTTGTTGAGGCAGGACTAAGGCCCTCCGTGCCATGCCTAGCCTGAGCAAGGTGTCTCTCTATAGAAATTGGGCCCCACAAAATCAGTTCATGCATTAGAGTTAGATCCTGGGCCCACTGTCAGTGGCCCCATATACTGCCCAAGTCACACCATTGTCACCTGTATTCAGGGGGCCTAGTTCAGTCCTTAGCAGCTACCCAGTTGTCAGTCTAGAGTCAGTGATCTCCCACTAGACCCAGAAAGACAAATATAGTATGTATTCATTCATAAGTGGATACCAGACATAAAGCAAAAAGATAAAAGCCTACCATCCACAATACAGGAAAAGCTAGAACCCTCTTCCTTAGACATGTTAAATAATTACATTTATAGTACTTGTCCCAGGACATGTGTAATATTGGGGAAGGGATTTTGCTTTTGTTTCCATAGAAGATGAAAAGCTATGGATGGCATCAAAATTGATAAAAGATTCAATTTGAGCAAAAGGCACCTCTTAATTAGAAGAGATGATAGTTCATCAAGCAGCATGACCATTTAATCTAACCTAACCTAAAAAACTGATAAATTTTTTTTAAAATAATTTATTTAACTTTATTTTATGTGTGTTGGTATTAAGGTGTCAGACTCCCTGAAACTGGAGTTACACAGTTGTGAGCTGCCATGTAGGTGCTGGGAATTGAACCAGGGTCCTCTGGAAGAAGCAGTCAGTACTCTAAACCACTGAGCCATCTCTCCAGCTTCCTGATAAATGTTTTTCATTTGATCAGAAATAACTTGCTAATACTGGGTGGTGGTGGCACACACCTTTAATCCTAGCACTCAGGAGGCAGAGGCAGGCGGATCTCTGTGAGTTCAAGGCCAGCCTGGCCTATAAGAGTTAGTTTCAGGACAAGCATTAAAGCTACACAGAGAAAAGCTGTCTCAAAAGAAAAAAGAAAAGGAATAAATTGCCAAAAGAAAACCTCCCCAAAATTAGGGTTGAGGAACAATTTTGTTTTTTCTCTTTTCAGGAGAACAAATGAGACATCTGAAGAAAAAAGTACAAATCAAAAAAAAAAAAAAAAAAAAAAGCAGAGAGAGAGAGAGAGAGAGAGAGAGAGAGAGAGAGAGAGAGAGAGAGAGAGAAAGAAAATTGGCCTATTGGTATACCACATTTCCAACAGGATAAAATTTCATAAATCTTCCGAGGTGTTTGTTTCTGCTATTATTTGCAGAAACATAGTGCAAATGATCTTTCTGGAGTTCCAATGCAATTAAAAACTAAACCTGGCTTTGGATCTGGAGTGTGGCTCTTTCCTTCTCTAACCACAAGCATGCTCATTAAAGTAAAATCCAAAATCTCTATGGCATGCTAGAAGAGTCACCGGATATGGGACAGAAAAACAAACATTTAAGGACTATATTATTGCAAGAAATATCCTAATCTTTTGGCTTTATATTGACTCTTCAATGGTTTTTCTTAAGGTATACATTTTATAAGATTAATATATACATATTAAACTTGTCATGATATTAATGGTCACTTAGAGTACTCATTCTAGAAAAAGCTTTCATCTACCTTCTTATACATGATTTCAGCTTTGCGTTTATATCAGTTTTCTACAGTGAACCATGACCACACCTAACAGCCACCTTTAGAGTCTTCAAAAGGAGGATGGACTCCTACAATGATAATTCCACCAGGACTATAACACCCCCATGCTGAAAACACCACCTAAAGCTTGGCTTTGGAATACAAATTGCTCCGGAGAATTTCAAGGTGCTAGCTGAGATGATCCAGCCCTATAAACTACTCTTGCTAGGACTTGGGACAATCCTTGCACTTTCCCATTACAGAGAGACTAGAAAGCAAATGATAAAGCTACTTCTCCCAGGAATTGACAATTAACCCAAATTTTCCTTCTCAAAATCCCCCAAAGATGCCATTGCCCCCAGACAGCAGAAAATAAATTTAAAATATGAAACTCATTCTCAAAAGGTAGGGTGGGTGTTTTCTTGGTCATTCAATGGGTTGATGTGGGATGTCCTTCTGTATATGTGTTTCTTTTATTGCTTGATGAATAAAGCTATTTTGGCCAATGGCTTAGCAGAGAAAAGCCAGGTGGAAAATTCAAACAGATATACAGAAACTAGGCAGAGTCGGGGAGACACCATGTAGATACCAAAGGAGCCTGATATCAGAACCTTACCCAGTAGGCCACAGTTTCGTGGTGATACACAGAATAATTAATTTAATATGTAAGAGTTACTTAATAAGAAGCCTAAGCTAATAAGTCATGTAGTATTCTAATTTCATTTCTGTGTGATTATTTGGATCTGAGCAGCTGGGAAACAAAAGCACAGTCTCTGCACACAAAATGGCATGCTAACATAGGACAACTAGATCCACATAAAACCTTTGGAAGGAATTCTAGACACACACACACACATAAACAGGGTTAAGCACAGCTTCATGGTAGCAGCATTTCTTGGGGCTCTGTTTGCTAGAAGCAAGCAGTAGCATGATTTCTTTAAGAGAAAGCTTCCTGACTCAGCAATAGCAACAAAAACTGCACAGCTCTGTTAATGACTTCCTGGTTCATTCTGGTAGCAAGAATGAACTCTGGGTCTTTGGGGAGGTCTTGCACTTAAATGGAATAAATTAGATTTGTGACCAGTGTGGTACAAGTTGCTTATTGGCAACACAGACCTGCTGTGTCCTTGGAGTTGAGGAAGCATGGCTCGCAGGTGGTGAAGATGCCTCCACCACGTTGGACTGAGAGAAGCAAACAAATCTGAACAGAGATAGAGAGAGAGTAGGTGGAGTCAGGGAGATACCATGTAACTACCGATGGACCCCTATGCCAGAACCTTACCCAGTAAGCCACTGCCTCAGAATAAAAATGGGTTAATTTAAAATGTAAGCCTGAGCCACTGGGCCAAGGAGTGCTGTAATTAATATAGGTTCTGTATGATTATTTGAGTCTGAGAAGCTAGGAATAGAAACAAAAGAACAACCTCCACTTATAATGAGTTATGGATAATTATCATTTTGGGGGGGACGGTTAGTTATAAGTTGTTATTGGTTACAATCAGAAGAAGAGTTAAATAAAGTTGATTAGATTGAGGGTTCTTGTTTTAAAAAGAAAAAGTAGGATAAGATACAATGGCATAAAAGGGTAGATTGAATCTACTTTGAAAAGCAAAAGGTAGGATATAGATATGATAAGATAAGGTAGTGTAGTAGGAGCAGCGGGCTGCGTCCCGCCACCCGGCAAGCTTTACCCAAAATAATTACACAGAAACTGTATTCTTTTACACACTGCTTGGCTCATTAGTTCCAGCCTCTTATTCGCTAGCTCTTACATATTGATCTAACCCATTTTTAATAATCTGTGTAGCCCACAAGCTGGCTTACCAGGAAAGATCTTAACCTGTGTCTGCCTGGAGTGGGAGAATTATGGCGACTCCTTGACTCAGCTTCTTTCTCCCAGCCTTCTGTTCTGTCTACTCCGCCTACCTAATTTTCTGTCCTATCAGGGCCAAGCAGTTTATTAATTAACCAATAAAAGCAACAGATTAGAAAGAAACCACTCCCACATCAAGGTAGTGCTATAAACCACAACATTATACAGCAATTACTCAGCCATTTTTGTCATGAGGTCAACCCATCAGTCAGGGACTCTCTTTTGGAAGAATAAACTCCAGAGACAGGTCTTTACTCAAAACTCACTCAAGAGATTTATTTGAGAGGGAGGAATCCAGGAGAGTGACTGCCTCTCCAAGTGTAGAAAAGGGCAGCTGCTAACTCAACAACCAGAGGGCTGATATAGAGTTGCTTATGGCAGAGATTTTCCATGGATAAGATTTTCAGGGTGGGAATCGGTCAGACATAAATTGCTCAATTAAAAAAAGAGATTGGCTAGATTTCATGATCAGGGATTGGTTGGTTTCAAGCATACGGAGTGACTTTGTGTTCAGTTGGTCAAAGGTAGAGTGTGATTCTTTTACTGGCTCTGGATTCAGGGGCAAAGCAAGTTTGCTTGGCCCTGGTTTCAAGGTCAGAATGTATTCCCATGGCTAACCTTTTAGCCTACACATAAGGTATCAAAAATTCATGAATTCATTTTTCCTATGTGTTTCACAGTGCACACAATACAAAAACGGACATCATAATCCTTGAAGAGATTGTTGACACTGTCAATTTATTTCTAGAGAAAAATTACTGTTGCTTGACTGCTTGTAAGTTGTAGCACAATTTCTAGTCTTAGTAATATAAACCTGGACTCAGATATCAGGGTAAATGCTGAAAGATCACAGAAATAAAGGGGCAAGCCACAGGGGCTGGAGAGATGGCTCAGAGGTTAAGAGCATTGCCTGCTCTTCCAAAGGTCCTGAGTTCAATTCCCAGCAACCACATGGTAGCTCACAACCATCTATAATGCCTTCTTCTGGCCTGCAGGCATACAGATATATTGTATACATACTAAATAAATATTTAAAAAAGGGGGCAAGCCACAGAGAAATTATTTACCTTTACCAAATCCTCAGAACAAAGTGGGGAAGACCCTGTCTCTACAAATCCTCAGTCTTAATGGGCTGATCTCCTTTCTCCTCCTGCCTTATGTTCTTCTCTCTGCCAAGCCATATACCATCCTGTTTCCACCTCCCAAGTGCTAGAATTAATGGCACATGGTTTACAAATTCCAATATTAAATATGTGAGCCACAACTGCCTTGTTGTTTCTCTTTTAGAGCGGTCAATCTAGTGTATCCAAGGTGGCCTAGAAATCACAGAGAACCACCTGCCCCTGCCTCTTGACTGCTGGAATTAAAGATGCGTGTCACCACTGCCTGCACTCTCTGGCTAACTATAGCCTATCACAGCACTCTGACCTTCAGGTAAGTTTTACATGTTAAAGCACAAACAAAATATTAGCACAGTAAGAATATTGGCTAAAGATCTTACCAAATACTTTACAATAAATAGACATCAGTATCCTTTCTAGGTAACAATGACAATTTTAATATGCAAAGTCGATATCAAATTGAATGTACACAAAAATTTTATGGCTGAAAAACTTTTTAAAACTGAGGACATTTATGGAGTTTCAAAATTGGATGACTTTTTCTCATGATTTTGAAGACTGCATAAGATTTCTCTCAAGTATGTGTTCTTTTACGCAATTGAAGATGACTATTATGATACAAAGGATTAACCACATTGATTAGAAAGTTTTTCCTCCAGACTGAGTTCGTTTATGCCTTTGAATATAACTGTGATCAGTAAAGGCTTCACCACACTGACTGCATTCAGTTTCACTCAAGTATGAGTCCTTTTATGCATTTGAAGAAGCGTGTAAAGGCTTTACCACACTGATAACATTCCGAGGGTTTCTCTCCAGTATTTGTTCTTTTATGCCATTGAAGATGACTGTTATTTGCAAAGACTGTAAGACACACATTACATTCATAGGCTTTGGCTCCACTATGTGTGTGTGTGTGTGTGTTTTTTAATGCATTCCAAGAACACTTTGACATGCAAAGACTTTACCACATGGATTACATTCATGGGATTTCTCTCCAGTATGTGTTCCCTCCTGATCTTGAAGAGAACTATGACATGCAAAGGCTTTACCACACTTCTTTCCTCATAAGGTTTCTCTCCAGTTATGTGTTCTTTTATGCTTTAGAAGAGAGCTTTGACAAGAAAAGGCTTTACCTCACTGATTAAATTTATAGGGTTTCTCTCCAGTATGTGTTCTTTCATGACGCTGAAGATGACTAAGACGTCCAAAAGGTTTACCACATAGATTACATTCATAGGGTTTCTTTCCAATATGTGTTCCTTCATGCATTTGAAGATGCCTGTGATAATGAAACATTTTACCACACAGACTACACTCATAGGGTGTTTTTCCAATATGTGTTCTTTTATGGACTTTAAGCCTATATGGAAGTGAAAAAGCTTTACCACAGAGATTACATTCATGGGGTTTCTCTCCAGTATGTATTCTCTTATGAATTTTAAGATTAAATTTATATGCAAAGGGTCTACCACACTGATCACATTCATAGTGTTTCTCTCCAGTATGTGTTCTTTCATGACGTCGAAGAAAAGAAGGATGTCTAAAAGCTTTACCACACAGATTACATTCATAGGGTTTCTCTCCAGTATGTATTCTTTTATGCCTTCGAAGAGAGCTTTGACAAGAAAGGGCTTTACCACACTGATTACATTCATAGGGTTTCTCTCCAGTATGTGTTCTTTTATGACTCTGAAGATGACTAAGGCGTGTAAAGGCTTTACCACACAGATTACATTCATGGGGTTTCTCCCCAGTATGGGTTCTTTCATGCGTTCGAAGACGACTGTGATAATGAAACCTTTTACCACACAGACTACAGTCATAGGGTTTTTCTTTAGTATGTATTTCATTATGGATTTTAAGTGTATGTTGAACTTCAAATGCTTTACCACACAGATTACATGTATAGGGTTTTTCTCCAGTATGTGTTCTTTTATGACTTTTAAGAGAATTGTGATGTGCAAAGGCTTTACCACACTGATTACATGTATAGGGTTTTTCTCCAGTATGTGTTCTTTCATGAATTTTAAGAGAATTGCAACGTGCAAAGGCTTTACCACACTGATTACATTCATAGGGTTTCTTTCCAGGATGTGTTCTTTTATGACTTTGAAGATCACATTTAGTTGCAAAGGCTTTACCACACAGATTACAGTCATACAGTTTCTCTCCAGTATGGGTTCTTTCGTGGTTTTGAAGATTGCTACGAAATGCAAAGGCTTTACCACACTGATTACATTTATAGGGTTTCTCTCCAGTATGTGTTCTTTTGTGGTTTTGAAGATTACTAGGAAATGCAAAGGCTTTACCACACAGATTACATTCATACAGTTTCTCTCCAGTATGTGTTCTTTCGTGGTTTTGAAGATTACTACGAAATGCAAAGGCTTTACCACACTGATTACATTTATAGGGTTTCTCTCTAGTATGTGGTTTTTCATGTTTTTGAAGATGATAGCCATATGCAAAGGCTTCAGCACATTGAGTGTATTCAGGTTTCTCTCCAGTTTGGTTTCTATAGTTCCTGTAAGGATAATTAGCACATGTAAAAGCTTTATCACATTCCATACAAATGTTGAATCTTTATATGTGCATGAACTAATTTTACAATGTGCTCCAATTTTAAATAGGAATTAGACATTAAGGTTTTATTACTCTTTAAACTCATGTTGTTTCCCTTCATTAAAGGATGCCTTGTATCTTTGAGGATACCTTTAGTACATGGTTCACCTTTAGAGAAACTTTTCTCTACATAAGGTCTACCACACATGTGAAGAGAACTGGAAAATCCCAGTGGTTTAACACACTTATGGTATCCACAAATTTCCTTTTATTCTGAATCATACTACACTTGTTAAGTGAGCTGGGACAATGAGAGGTATTTACACAGTCAAAGAACTCATATGGCTTTTATTCAATATGAGTTTGTTGATAGATTAAAAATGAACCTGGAAAACCAATCATATACTTGAATCAAATACGGAAAGTATACTCAACATAAGGACTGCTTGCTACTTATCTTCCAATTGTCCTGTGAGAGAAGTATTGATATGGGAGGTCCTTTTGTATATTTATTGCTTTTATTGGTTAATGAATAAGGAATCCACCTTAGCCTGTGGTAGGGCAGAGTAAAGTTAGGTGGGAACTAATTTGAATATTGGAAGAAAAAAAGGCGGAGTCAAGTAGATATCATGGACATTCCATAAAGGAACGATGTAAGCTGCTTATTGGAACATTGCCCGTAGGCCATACCCTCACAGTAAAATATAAAATAATGCAAATGGGTTAGTCCTAGACGTAAGAGGTAGATAGGAATACGGTTAAGTGATTGGCCAAGCAGTGATTTAAGTCATAGTTTCTGAGTTATTCTGTGGTAAGGGGAGCTGGGAACGAAAGAGCGGCCTCCTAATACAAACAAGAGTCCTCCTACTATAGGTATGTTACATCTCTGCATATCCCTGGGCTCAAATGACGTGTATCCAGAATAACATAAGTACTAAAGAGAATATAAAAAATAAAAGGTTTACAGATTGAATTTACAGTTTGACTTTCTGTTCCTCAGAGACTCATAGTATAGTGATTAAGGTTTCTCTACAACCACTGCACCTTGACTCTTGAATCTACTGACCATCTCATTAAACATAGCACAGTCACAACTCTAAGAATAATACTAGCTTGACTGTGGAATATTTCCTTAGTAGAAGTGTTGGAGATTTATCTATCTCCACTTCAATGTGTTATCCTTTGTAATATGAGTAGCCTGAGACAACTGCAACGGACAGTTCTACAGCATAGCTCTCATGGGACAAAGATTCAAATGGCGATATCTAGTAAGGCATTATCCTCTGTCTTCTTTCTTAAAAAATGCCTTGCAAATTCAATTCTCCTACCTAAATGGAGGTATATGGTTTTGCGAGAGCTTATTAATCATCAATGACCTTTAAGCTGTGGTTATTTACACTTTTGCTTTGGTTGAAAACTTCCAGGACACATTACAATTTCTTCAGAGCCACATTTGTGTCTGCTTGCACATGAAAATTACCTCTTTTGTCTTCTAGAAATTTGATAATTTTCTTCAATGTTATGATCTTCCCAACTGTAACCTAAAATATAGTATCAGAAAATGTATGTTATACTACAAAAATTGTCTAAAATTTAAGTTACTATCCCCAGTAAACCTTCGAACCATGCCTGATCATTCACCTCATCCTTCTCTCTCTCTCAATCAAATTACAAAAAGCATCAACAATAAAGGAACAATTGTCACCTTATTTTAAAACCTGAAGGAAGACTGAGTCTTACCTATACTCCTGAGGTTCCTGTAGGTCTCCAGCATCACATCCTCGTAGAGCTCCTTCTGGGAAGGATCCAGCAAAGCCCACTCTTCCCGAGTGAAGTTGATGTGCACATCATCATAGGTCACTGCAGTCTAAGATGTAGACATGCATGCTCAGTTTACTAAGTAAGCTCAGAGATCTGCCTTCCTGAAATTATCTTTCTCAGCAGACAGCTAATTATTTGGTCAGTGCTTAGGGTAAAGACAAGATAAGCCCACTTAAGCTATTTTAACAGATAGCCAAGGACACAGAATTACTACTTGACCAGAGTGGCTGAATCATAGCTGCTCAGACAGACTGAAGAAAAAGTATGCTCTGGCTTTAACTCACTCAAAAGATGCCTAAGTCCTTATGGTCACCTTTTACTCAGTTTACTGATGACATTAGTTCAGGAAATTTACATGATATGGGAGTGTCATATATCAATCTGTTGATTTCATTGGTTAAGCAATAAAGAAACTCCTTGGCCCTGATAGGTTAAAACATAGGTGGAAGGAGTAAACAGAATAGGATGCTGGGAGGAAGAGGAAGTGAGGTCAGACTCTGCTCTGCTCCCGGAGAGACCCGACAGCTCTGCTCTCTGGAGCAGAGATGCCATGCTCAGCTCTCCCGGGTAGACACACGATAGCTCTGTGCTCTGAGGCACACACAATGAAGCTCCTCCGACCCAGGATGGACGTAGGCTAGAATCTACCCGGTAAGCGCACCTTGGAGTGCTTACACAGATGATTAGAAATGGGCTAAATTAATATGTGAGAATTAGCCTAGAAGAGGCTAGATAGAAATGGGTCAAGCAGTGTTTAAATGAATACAGTTTGTGTGTTGTTATTTCGGGCATGAGCTAGCAGGCGGCCGGGGTGCTGGGGACGCAGCCCCGCCGCTCCAATTTCAACATTTACAGGTTCTGTCTTACTCTCAAGGACAGCAGAAGAGATAACTATAAATCGGAGAAAGATCCACAACACCCACAATTAGACCGGTTGATAACAGCCTAGCCCAGAATTAATGATAGAGGTCTGGGTCTCTTCTTCGCTTAGAGCAGTAACTCTAACTCCAAACCTCAGACTGTACAAATTACAGCATCTGATGTATGTGCTATCAGATTCAGGAGCCATTAGCTTCCCCATGAACATTTACTTAGTTTGCTTGTTTACCCAGTTCTATGCATGGTGGAAGAAAAGAAGTGGTATGCTGATTTAAACAATCCATGCCCTATTTATAATTTTACTGAAAATAAACTTTTAGCTTTTCCTAACACCTAAAAATGTAGTAAAGCACATTAACCTGCCCCTCTAAAATTCGCTAATGATTTAATTCCTTTTATACCTAACTTTCTCCAATAAGGACTTCACCAGACTTGTACTAGCCAGTCCCAGAGCATATTCTCTCTCTCTCTCTCTCTCTCTCTCTCTCTCTCTCTCTCTCTCTCTGTGTGTGTGTGTGTGTGTGTGAAAATTCTTACTTGATTTGTTATGGGTCAAATTCTGGTCCTGAATCATGCTAAGGCTGGGGAATTCCTGATTTTAAAGATATTTTATATATATATATATGTATGTATATATATATATATATATATGTTTGTAATAGAAAGAACAAGGTAGAACAAGGAAGTATAAGGATTGAGAGAAGAATAAAGAAACATGGACAGACAGAACTTGCTGTGAGTAGGCTTCTTTACCTTCAGATTTTAGACCACCAGCAATTGAAAGAAAGTCACCAAGGAGAGACACATGTTCAAATACATCATCCTCTCTGGGAAGTTTTTCATTCAATCAACCACATTCTGACCCAGGTTACTATAGGCTCAAGGTCATCCATGACAAAAATGCATTTAGTCACTTGAATAATCCTCATAGTCTGCAACAACCCCTACACTGTTCAAATGTCCAAAGTCTCTGACATTCAAGACAATCTCTTGACGGTGACATCTTGTAAAACCAGAAAACAAGTTACATCTTTCCAACATCAATGGCACAGAATACCATTCACATTCCAAAAGAGAGAAATGGAGATCAAGTGAGGGCAGACTGGACAAAGGCAAGACTGGAGCACAGCAGGACAAGCATCAACTCCTATGGTCATCTCTCAAATGCATGGGGCTCCAGTGTCAACCCCTCTCTCTCTCTCTCTCTCTCTCTCTCTCTCTCTCTCTCTCTCTCTCTCTCTCTCTCTCTCTCCATCTAACAATCCAACCCAAGCTTCTTCTGTGATGTTCTTTAAGACGTGTTATATTTACTTATGCTGTGGAACATTTCTTATGATGACAAAATGATGTGCTGAAGTCTTTTATGTTGTATTTGTTTAACTTTGTGAAGCTGTGATACTTTGCCTGTCTAAAATTCTTTATTGGTCTAATAAAGAGCTGAACATCCAATAGCTTCTCAGGAAAGGATAGGCAGGTCTGGCAGTTAAGACAAAACAAATGGAAGAAGATATTTGGGAGGAAAAAAGGAAGGAGGAGCAAGAAAAGGAGAGGACACCAGGACTAGTCACCCAGATACACAGCAAGCCATGGGTTAAGAATTAAAGAAAGTCATCCAGATAAAGAGAAAGATAAAAGCCACAGAGACAAAAGGTAGATAGGAAAATTAAAAAAAAAAAAAACTGCCTAGAAAGTAGTCAATCTTAGGCCAGGTATTTATAAGAAAGAATAAGCTTCCCTGTGTGTTATTTATTTGAGAGATGGGTGGCAGACTGAGTGGTAAAGAGTTAAAAAAAAAAAAAAAAAGAGCCAGCAATACAAAGCTTCATTCTATGTAGCTTCATGCAATGAACTCTTACAGTCAACTCATTGGGTTTCTGACTCTGCCAAACATAAATGCCTGCAGCAATGCTGGACTGTAATCACAAACTAAGAATCCACAACCTTAAAGTTTTGATTCCTTATTGTTTCTATGACCAAGATATGATGGGTGATCCTAAAAAGTTTGAGTTCTTAATTGGGATGGACACTAATGTGCTTTGACCACAGATGCAGGAGGTTTGAATGAACGTGCTTCTTGGATCTAAGAATGACTTTTCTTACTCCTTCCATAAATTGAAGTTTTCCTGGATAGAGTCTTACCCTTAGGGCATCTTGACAGGCTTCCATTCCATAGCAAGGGCCTTCTCTATAATGGTGACACACTGCTTGAAAATACTTTCCTTTTTCAGCACTTGACTGCCATCTGAAACTACCTTTTCATTTATTTCTGCTTCATTTGTCTTTTTTCACTGTAGACTCAAACGAGCCATCAGTAATCACCATCCAACAAATTCAATTATTTTTAATTCTGCTTTACTGAATTTCTAAGACATAGGCAGAATATAGGTTGCAGAACCAAAATATCACAAAATGACCTCTAGCTTAATATTTTAATGGAGTCTATCTAGTCTGGTCTGCTATTATTCTTAATATTCTCATTTTCCTGGCTCTACATGAAGAGTCAGTTTGGTTCTGTGTGCAACTTCCTATGGTTTTGCCACCTAACATCTGTATGATTAAATTCTCTAATCAAAAGCATTTCAGGCAATGAACAGGTTTATTTGGCTGATTTTGTCAGATCACACTCCATCATTATGGAACCTTGGGATAGAACCTCAAGCTAACAATTGAAGGCAAAGCCCATGGGTAAAGACTGTTTCCTGGCTTTCTCTCTTGCCTCCTCACTGTCTGATGAGTCCAGCTTCACATTCATAGGGACTTCCCACATCAGTCATAATTAAACACAATCTCTCACAGATATAGCACGTTCTGACCATTATTAACAAAGCCACTATGAACATATTTGAGACAGTGTCTGTGTCTCAGATGAGCATCTTTTAGTTGAGAAAGTGGCCGTGTGTTAGGACAGATGAGCATCTTCTGGGTATATGCCCAAGAATCATCTAAATAGCTAGGTCTTAAAGTAGATCGACTCTGAATTTTCTGAGGATTACATATTGATTTCCACAGTGGTTATACAAGGTTACACACGCAACAGCAGTCAAACACCTTGTTTCATGTCCTTTCCAGCATTAGCTGTCACTTGTCTTATTAATCTAAACTATTGTTACATATTTAAGAGAAAATCTCAAAGTAGTTTTGATATGCAGTTCCCTGATGGCTAAGGATGTTGAACATTTTCAAGTGTTTCTCAGCTATTTTAGATTTCTCTACTAACAATTTTGTTTAGAGGTGTACACCATTATAGTTGGATCATTTAGTTTGCTGTTGTCTAGTTTCTTAAATTCTTTATTATCCTGTTTGACACAACCCAGAAGCACATAGACAAACATGGTATACTCATGTATAAGTGGATATCAGCAGTTAAGTAAAGTACAATGACAGTAATCTCCGCTAAGCATAGTACAATCCATAGATACAGAGAGTCTAAGTCACAAGAATACCTGTAGGGAACACTGGAGGCAGGTAAGGATGGTAACACAATAAGGATCAGGGGAATAATCAAAGAACAGGGGGAGAAGAAAGCGAGGGATGACTGGAATAGTAGGGGGTATGAAACAGTGCAGTGTAAACCTTCCTGGAACCTATATGGGTGATCCTAGGAAAAATCAAGAATACAAAAGCTACACAAGGTATCTAAAACTATGGAACCTATAAGAGTGACCCTAGTGAGGACTGCTAGAAATCAAAAATACAGAGGCTATACCAGGTAACATCTGATTTAATAGAAATGGGTTAATCAAGATGTGAGAGTTAGGCAATAAGAGGCTAGAAATAATGGGCCAAGCAGTGTTTAAATGAATACAGTTTCTGTGTAATTATTTCGGGGATAAGCTAGTAGGGTGGCAGGACACAGCCAGCTCCTCCTTACAACAGAGTGGTGCCCCAAAGTGGTAACGAACTCCACGTAAAACCTGAGAGGGCTTAGAAAGGAATTCTAGACACAAATATAGAGTTTAGCACAGCTGGCAGCATACCATAGCTCCTTTAAGAGAATTTCCTGACTCAGCAGCAGTAACCAAAAAAAGAGTGCCATTTTAAAATGTGGCTTCCTGGACTGTGCCGCCAGTAGAAACACCAGCTATTAAGCATTTCAGTGGCTTTTGTGGGACCGGATGTTTGTGTGCCCTGTCGGGATAGGGAAGAAAGTACTCTGAGACTATGCCAATGGCTTGGCGCTCCCCTCCTGGGCAGACAGCTGGATCAGGTTTAGGCAGGCGGGACAGCATGGCAGACACCATACACAGAGATGTTTCCAGGCTGCGCAGTGCTCTGCGTGGCAGATTTGGTGGCCCCAGAGCTAGCAGAAATGGTACGTTTTCCATTTTGAAATTGGAGAGAGGTAGAGCCAACATCCAGAGCAGCTCCACCATGCTAGCAGTGCAGTGCACATCTCAGAGGCACAAACGGCTCCACCATGTTGGACTGGGCGGGGCAAGCAGGAAATACCTGTATTTGACCTGGGATTGAGCACCTTAGATTCTTAAGAGTTTAGCATTTTAAAAGCTCTTCAAGATAGCAGCGAATTAAAGACAATGCAATAAAACAGATTCAGACATAAAAGACCTCTAAATGGGTCATAGTGTTAGATAGACATACGTAGGCTTGGGAGAGAGAAAGAAAAACAGTATTAAAAAGTAATAAAGTTAATGCTTTAAAAAAAGGGTAAAGTCTTTAAAGAGACAGAGTACAGATAGTCATAGATTAAAAAGAATAAAAAAATATGGCACGTAAAAATAGAAAATTCACAGAGAGCCTGGATTCTGTGTATTATTGTGTTTTCTTTGAATTTCTTGATGGTGAAGGAACTAAATACAGAGAGATATTTCATTGTGTGGTCTGCTAAGCTAATCCAACATGTATATTATAAAGGTATCTTGACTTCAGAATTTGGGTCTAAAGATATGATGTTTTTGAAGAGGTTCTTCTTTTGTTTTCACAGAGGATGACACCCTGTGGACCACACCCTCCTGAAAGGTTGCTGTAAACACCCACATAAAATTACTTTGCCCAACTGCAGACTAAGATAAACCTAGCATACAGGATACACCATTAAGGACCTGATTAACAGCGCCCCCATACAGCACGAAGTAGTTTGGAGAGAAAAATCTACGCCCATATTCCCAAATATTGTTTATAAATGTTCTTTTACATTTAAAGGGGGATATGATATAGATATGAATAATTTGCACTGATATGGATTTTGCTTTAGTGATATAAATTTAAGGTCAATCTTGTTATATGTATATGTATTTCTGATCTTGATTAAGGTATTGTGATTTGCAGTTCATTGAAAATGTAATATATAATTAGGAAATATAGGTTATTAATGGATAATCATCAATAATAGTCAAGCTTGTAGTCATGCTAGTTAAATTTTCTAGATATATAGAGATATATTTCAGTTAGATAGGCATTCTTCATATCTTTCAAAGACTACAGAATATGGCATTTAATGTTTTAATAATTTAGGGCTTTTCATGTCTGCTCCTGGCAGCACCAATCTACTTCAAGAGGACGTGAAGAAAGGGGTACACTCATCCATTGCTGGTGGGAATGCAAACTTGTGCAACCACTTTGGAAAGCAGTGTGGCGGTTTCTCAGGAAATTCGGGNTTCTTCATATCTTTCAAAGACTACAGAATATGGCATTTAATGTTTTAATAATTTAGGGCTTTTCATGACAATGAGACACGTCTGCTCCTGGCAGCACCAATCTACTTCGGGAGGAAGATGGGCATCAAAGAGGCTTCTTATGGAGTTTGATAGCCATTTGGGCAAGAAACTGCTCTTGCCTGGACTGTTGCATAAATTGGACATGAAGAACCCACAGAGAGAACTTGCCTAAAGGTGAGATGATCCTTCAGAGTTGCTGATTCATGAAAGTCTGTGAGCTATTCTGCAGGATACAAAAGAAAGTGACTGAGCTGTCTTTGAAATTTCCTGCTTCATGGAAATGTCTGCTGGATAATATGGGCCTGAAGGCCGAAGACGGATGCCCCAACAGTACAAAAAAAGCTTTGGGTGACTGTCCAGGCAGCGAGATGTCTCTGTCATTTCTAGAGTTTTAGAAGTTGCTTACTTCTTGTTTACTTAGGTAATATTTCTTTGAGGGAGTTGAAGAATAGATAGTTATAGTTATCATTTCCTTTGTTATGATAAAAGATAAAATAGATATAAATATTGTAAGTGTAATTCTTGCTTGATAACTGTTTCGTTATATGTAATTTTACTATGTTAAAATGAAAGCCTTTCTTTTTTGTTTAAACAAAAAAAGGGAAATGGTGTAGGAGGTCCTTCTGTATTTGTGTTGATTTCACTGGTTGAATAAAGAAGCTGCCTTGGCCTTTTGATAGGGCAGCCCTTAGGTGGGTGGAGTAGACAGAAAAGAATTCTGGGAGGAAGAAGGCAGGCAGAGAGAGCCGCCATGGAGACGCCATGCTTCACCTGCCCAAGATGGACACTGGTTAGACTCATGCTGGTAAGCCATGACCTTGTGGTGAATACAGGTTAATCAAGATGTGAGAGTTAGCCAATAAGAGGCTAGAAATAATAGGCCAGGCAATGTTTAAATTAATACAGTTTTTGTGTAATTATTTCAGGGCTAAGCTAGCCGCTCCTCCATCCTACACAAAAACACTTGGGGAAAATTGAAAATTATATCGTGCATATGACACCAGAGTTCAGTACAAGAAAACAAATGAATAGAACTCTAAAAGAGACCCCAACTAAATAACCATAGAGACTGCTGGTAACTGGGTGACTCTCCTTCCCCTTGCCCTCTACAGGATCTAACAATCCCCTTTCGCTTTGGGACTTACCTCTTTTGAAATAAAGTTCTTTACTTCTGGAAACAAAAGAAAAACCTCTTACCAAATGTAACACAGATTGTGGTTTTTATTCTGAGGTGAACATACCTTTAAAGGGTACAAGTTGATTTAATTTAGCAGAGTTATTTCTATTATCTAATGCCTCTGGACCTGTCCTTTCCCTATCATTAGCATTTAAAAACAAAGAAAGGGCTGTCTGTTAGGATCAATTAGCCACCATTCTGTCTCCCATGATTGATGATTGCCTGTAAGATTGTATTAGAGTAAGAAAATCAAAACTTTTTAAAACAAATTACAAGATGACAGATTTTTTAAAGAATTAGTGTATACCTAAAGCAACATGTTTTACTACAACTGCTTTGTAAGTTATAAGAACTTCTGAAACCAAGCTTATTGCTATTTTTGTGGATGTTTGAGCATGAGAGACAAACACTTCCATATGTACACAGGTGCCATACAAAAATAAAGTGGGGGTCAGATGCCAAGGATCTGGAATAGTAGAGAGCTATGAGCATCCCAACTTGAGTAGAAATATCTGAACTATTGAAACTACAGCAATTTGATTTCACAATGAGGTCAGACTTTGCCCAGATTCTTGATTGCCCTGGTCAGTGGATCACAAGAAATTGCCAAACAGGGCATTTACGAAGCACCTAAAATGGATGACCTAATTCCATATTTCTAATCTCAATATTGTTGAAAGAAGAAAGGACTCACCCACTGTCCTGTCTTTCCCTTTCTAAACTGTGACTTCACCAGCTTAAAAGTTGATCAATGAACTCAATTTTTGCACAGGTCCCTCTTCATCTACAAGTCCCTAGCAGAAGCCAGAGAGATTGGAGGTCACTCATTAACTAGTCCATTTTCCCTTCTCACTGACTAGTCAAGACCCAGCCTGAATGGAGTTGCCCAGCTCTGGACACCAGAGGCAGGATTAGCTGTTTAAAGCAATATTCAGCAGCACAGCTTGAGTCAACCCTAAGAAATAGGAGACAGTGCTATTCACAGAAATCAATATTCAACAACACTTTGGAGAGAGGAATGAAACTCTATTAATGAGCCAGAAACACCAGGTGTGGGAGTGATTTCTTATTAATAAAGAAACTGCCTAAGCCCCTTGATAGGCCAACCCTTAGGTGGGTGGAGTAAACAGAACAGAATGCTGGGAAAAAGAAGCTGAGTCAAGGAGTCGCCATGGTTCTCCCACTCCAGACAGACGCAGGTTAAGATCCTCCCTGGTAACGTGGGCTACACAGAATNAGAGACAAAAGGTAGATAGGAAAATTAAAAAAAAAAAAAACTGCCTAGAAAGTAGTCAATCTTAGGCCAGGTATTTATAAGAAAGAATAAGCTTCCCTGTGTGTTATTTATTTGAGAGATGGGTGGCAGACTGAGTGGTAAAGAGTTAAAAAAAAAAAAAAAAAGAGCCAGCAATACAAAGCTTCATTCTATGTAGCTTCATGCAATGAACTCTTACAGTCAACTCATTGGGTTTCTGACTCTGCCAAACATAAATGCCTGCAGCAATGCTGGACTGTAATCACAAACTAAGAATCCACAACCTTAAAGTTTTGATTCCTTATTGTTTCTATGACCAAGATATGATGGGTGATCCTAAAAAGTTTGAGTTCTTAATTGGGATGGACACTAATGTGCTTTGACCACAGATGCAGGAGGTTTGAATGAACGTGCTTCTTGGATCTAAGAATGACTTTTCTTACTCCTTCCATAAATTGAAGTTTTCCTGGATAGAGTCTTACCCTTAGGGCATCTTGACAGGCTTCCATTCCATAGCAAGGGCCTTCTCTATAATGGTGACACACTGCTTGAAAATACTTTCCTTTTTCAGCACTTGACTGCCATCTGAAACTACCTTTTCATTTATTTCTGCTTCATTTGTCTTTTTTCACTGTAGACTCAAACGAGCCATCAGTAATCACCATCCAACAAATTCAATTATTTTTAATTCTGCTTTACTGAATTTCTAAGACATAGGCAGAATATAGGTTGCAGAACCAAAATATCACAAAATGACCTCTAGCTTAATATTTTAATGGAGTCTATCTAGTCTGGTCTGCTATTATTCTTAATATTCTCATTTTCCTGGCTCTACATGAAGAGTCAGTTTGGTTCTGTGTGCAACTTCCTATGGTTTTGCCACCTAACATCTGTATGATTAAATTCTCTAATCAAAAGCATTTCAGGCAATGAACAGGTTTATTTGGCTGATTTTGTCAGATCACACTCCATCATTATGGAACCTTGGGATAGAACCTCAAGCTAACAATTGAAGGCAAAGCCCATGGGTAAAGACTGTTTCCTGGCTTTCTCTCTTGCCTCCTCACTGTCTGATGAGTCCAGCTTCACATTCATAGGGACTTCCCACATCAGTCATAATTAAACACAATCTCTCACAGATATAGCACGTTCTGACCATTATTAACAAAGCCACTATGAACATATTTGAGACAGTGTCTGTGTCTCAGATGAGCATCTTTTAGTTGAGAAAGTGGCCGTGTGTTAGGACAGATGAGCATCTTCTGGGTATATGCCCAAGAATCATCTAAATAGCTAGGTCTTAAAGTAGATCGACTCTGAATTTTCTGAGGATTACATATTGATTTCCACAGTGGTTATACAAGGTTACACACGCAACAGCAGTCAAACACCTTGTTTCATGTCCTTTCCAGCATTAGCTGTCACTTGTCTTATTAATCTAAACTATTGTTACATATTTAAGAGAAAATCTCAAAGTAGTTTTGATATGCAGTTCCCTGATGGCTAAGGATGTTGAACATTTTCAAGTGTTTCTCAGCTATTTTAGATTTCTCTACTAACAATTTTGTTTAGAGGTGTACACCATTATAGTTGGATCATTTAGTTTGCTGTTGTCTAGTTTCTTAAATTCTTTATTATCCTGTTTGACACAACCCAGAAGCACATAGACAAACATGGTATACTCATGTATAAGTGGATATCAGCAGTTAAGTAAAGTACAATGACAGTAATCTCCGCTAAGCATAGTACAATCCATAGATACAGAGAGTCTAAGTCACAAGAATACCTGTAGGGAACACTGGAGGCAGGTAAGGATGGTAACACAATAAGGATCAGGGGAATAATCAAAGAACAGGGGGAGAAGAAAGCGAGGGATGACTGGAATAGTAGGGGGTATGAAACAGTGCAGTGTAAACCTTCCTGGAACCTATATGGGTGATCCTAGGAAAAATCAAGAATACAAAAGCTACACAAGGTATCTAAAACTATGGAACCTATAAGAGTGACCCTAGTGAGGACTGCTAGAAATCAAAAATACAGAGGCTATACCAGGTAACATCTGATTTAATAGAAATGGGTTAATCAAGATGTGAGAGTTAGGCAATAAGAGGCTAGAAATAATGGGCCAAGCAGTGTTTAAATGAATACAGTTTCTGTGTAATTATTTCGGGGATAAGCTAGTAGGGTGGCAGGACACAGCCAGCTCCTCCTTACAACAGAGTGGTGCCCCAAAGTGGTAACGAACTCCACGTAAAACCTGAGAGGGCTTAGAAAGGAATTCTAGACACAAATATAGAGTTTAGCACAGCTGGCAGCATACCATAGCTCCTTTAAGAGAATTTCCTGACTCAGCAGCAGTAACCAAAAAAAGAGTGCCATTTTAAAATGTGGCTTCCTGGACTGTGCCGCCAGTAGAAACACCAGCTATTAAGCATTTCAGTGGCTTTTGTGGGACCGGATGTTTGTGTGCCCTGTCGGGATAGGGAAGAAAGTACTCTGAGACTATGCCAATGGCTTGGCGCTCCCCTCCTGGGCAGACAGCTGGATCAGGTTTAGGCAGGCGGGACAGCATGGCAGACACCATACACAGAGATGTTTCCAGGCTGCGCAGTGCTCTGCGTGGCAGATTTGGTGGCCCCAGAGCTAGCAGAAATGGTACGTTTTCCATTTTGAAATTGGAGAGAGGTAGAGCCAACATCCAGAGCAGCTCCACCATGCTAGCAGTGCAGTGCACATCTCAGAGGCACAAACGGCTCCACCATGTTGGACTGGGCGGGGCAAGCAGGAAATACCTGTATTTGACCTGGGATTGAGCACCTTAGATTCTTAAGAGTTTAGCATTTTAAAAGCTCTTCAAGATAGCAGCGAATTAAAGACAATGCAATAAAACAGATTCAGACATAAAAGACCTCTAAATGGGTCATAGTGTTAGATAGACATACGTAGGCTTGGGAGAGAGAAAGAAAAACAGTATTAAAAAGTAATAAAGTTAATGCTTTAAAAAAAGGGTAAAGTCTTTAAAGAGACAGAGTACAGATAGTCATAGATTAAAAAGAATAAAAAAATATGGCACGTAAAAATAGAAAATTCACAGAGAGCCTGGATTCTGTGTATTATTGTGTTTTCTTTGAATTTCTTGATGGTGAAGGAACTAAATACAGAGAGATATTTCATTGTGTGGTCTGCTAAGCTAATCCAACATGTATATTATAAAGGTATCTTGACTTCAGAATTTGGGTCTAAAGATATGATGTTTTTGAAGAGGTTCTTCTTTTGTTTTCACAGAGGATGACACCCTGTGGACCACACCCTCCTGAAAGGTTGCTGTAAACACCCACATAAAATTACTTTGCCCAACTGCAGACTAAGATAAACCTAGCATACAGGATACACCATTAAGGACCTGATTAACAGCGCCCCCATACAGCACGAAGTAGTTTGGAGAGAAAAATCTACGCCCATATTCCCAAATATTGTTTATAAATGTTCTTTTACATTTAAAGGGGGATATGATATAGATATGAATAATTTGCACTGATATGGATTTTGCTTTAGTGATATAAATTTAAGGTCAATCTTGTTATATGTATATGTATTTCTGATCTTGATTAAGGTATTGTGATTTGCAGTTCATTGAAAATGTAATATATAATTAGGAAATATAGGTTATTAATGGATAATCATCAATAATAGTCAAGCTTGTAGTCATGCTAGTTAAATTTTCTAGATATATAGAGATATATTTCAGTTAGATAGGCATTCTTCATATCTTTCAAAGACTACAGAATATGGCATTTAATGTTTTAATAATTTAGGGCTTTTCATGACAATGAGACACGTCTGCTCCTGGCAGCACCAATCTACTTCGGGAGGAAGATGGGCATCAAAGAGGCTTCTTATGGAGTTTGATAGCCATTTGGGCAAGAAACTGCTCTTGCCTGGACTGTTGCATAAATTGGACATGAAGAACCCACAGAGAGAACTTGCCTAAAGGTGAGATGATCCTTCAGAGTTGCTGATTCATGAAAGTCTGTGAGCTATTCTGCAGGATACAAAAGAAAGTGACTGAGCTGTCTTTGAAATTTCCTGCTTCATGGAAATGTCTGCTGGATAATATGGGCCTGAAGGCCGAAGACGGATGCCCCAACAGTACAAAAAAAGCTTTGGGTGACTGTCCAGGCAGCGAGATGTCTCTGTCATTTCTAGAGTTTTAGAAGTTGCTTACTTCTTGTTTACTTAGGTAATATTTCTTTGAGGGAGTTGAAGAATAGATAGTTATAGTTATCATTTCCTTTGTTATGATAAAAGATAAAATAGATATAAATATTGTAAGTGTAATTCTTGCTTGATAACTGTTTCGTTATATGTAATTTTACTATGTTAAAATGAAAGCCTTTCTTTTTTGTTTAAACAAAAAAAGGGAAATGGTGTAGGAGGTCCTTCTGTATTTGTGTTGATTTCACTGGTTGAATAAAGAAGCTGCCTTGGCCTTTTGATAGGGCAGCCCTTAGGTGGGTGGAGTAGACAGAAAAGAATTCTGGGAGGAAGAAGGCAGGCAGAGAGAGCCGCCATGGAGACGCCATGCTTCACCTGCCCAAGATGGACACTGGTTAGACTCATGCTGGTAAGCCATGACCTTGTGGTGAATACAGGTTAATCAAGATGTGAGAGTTAGCCAATAAGAGGCTAGAAATAATAGGCCAGGCAATGTTTAAATTAATACAGTTTTTGTGTAATTATTTCAGGGCTAAGCTAGCCGCTCCTCCATCCTACACAAAAACACTTGGGGAAAATTGAAAATTATATCGTGCATATGACACCAGAGTTCAGTACAAGAAAACAAATGAATAGAACTCTAAAAGAGACCCCAACTAAATAACCATAGAGACTGCTGGTAACTGGGTGACTCTCCTTCCCCTTGCCCTCTACAGGATCTAACAATCCCCTTTCGCTTTGGGACTTACCTCTTTTGAAATAAAGTTCTTTACTTCTGGAAACAAAAGAAAAACCTCTTACCAAATGTAACACAGATTGTGGTTTTTATTCTGAGGTGAACATACCTTTAAAGGGTACAAGTTGATTTAATTTAGCAGAGTTATTTCTATTATCTAATGCCTCTGGACCTGTCCTTTCCCTATCATTAGCATTTAAAAACAAAGAAAGGGCTGTCTGTTAGGATCAATTAGCCACCATTCTGTCTCCCATGATTGATGATTGCCTGTAAGATTGTATTAGAGTAAGAAAATCAAAACTTTTTAAAACAAATTACAAGATGACAGATTTTTTAAAGAATTAGTGTATACCTAAAGCAACATGTTTTACTACAACTGCTTTGTAAGTTATAAGAACTTCTGAAACCAAGCTTATTGCTATTTTTGTGGATGTTTGAGCATGAGAGACAAACACTTCCATATGTACACAGGTGCCATACAAAAATAAAGTGGGGGTCAGATGCCAAGGATCTGGAATAGTAGAGAGCTATGAGCATCCCAACTTGAGTAGAAATATCTGAACTATTGAAACTACAGCAATTTGATTTCACAATGAGGTCAGACTTTGCCCAGATTCTTGATTGCCCTGGTCAGTGGATCACAAGAAATTGCCAAACAGGGCATTTACGAAGCACCTAAAATGGATGACCTAATTCCATATTTCTAATCTCAATATTGTTGAAAGAAGAAAGGACTCACCCACTGTCCTGTCTTTCCCTTTCTAAACTGTGACTTCACCAGCTTAAAAGTTGATCAATGAACTCAATTTTTGCACAGGTCCCTCTTCATCTACAAGTCCCTAGCAGAAGCCAGAGAGATTGGAGGTCACTCATTAACTAGTCCATTTTCCCTTCTCACTGACTAGTCAAGACCCAGCCTGAATGGAGTTGCCCAGCTCTGGACACCAGAGGCAGGATTAGCTGTTTAAAGCAATATTCAGCAGCACAGCTTGAGTCAACCCTAAGAAATAGGAGACAGTGCTATTCACAGAAATCAATATTCAACAACACTTTGGAGAGAGGAATGAAACTCTATTAATGAGCCAGAAACACCAGGTGTGGGAGTGATTTCTTATTAATAAAGAAACTGCCTAAGCCCCTTGATAGGCCAACCCTTAGGTGGGTGGAGTAAACAGAACAGAATGCTGGGAAAAAGAAGCTGAGTCAAGGAGTCGCCATGGTTCTCCCACTCCAGACAGACGCAGGTTAAGATCCTCCCTGGTAACGTGGGCTACACAGAATATTAGAAATGGGTTAGAACAATATGTAAGAGCTAGCCAATAAGAGGCTGGAACTAATGGGTCAGGCGGTGTTTAAAAGAATACAGTTTCCGTGTAATTATTTCGGGCATAAGCTAGCCATGCGGGCGGCCGGGTGCCGAGGATGCAGCCTCGCCACTCCTATCACTACAACCAGGGAACAGAACAATAGAGACAAGAGCAGTGATGCACTTAAAGAACATATTGAAAAATGATATCAATAAGTGATTCTTAGGGGCTGGAGAGATGGCTCAGAGGTCAGGAGCACTGCCTGTTCTTCTGAAGGTCCTGAGTTCAATTCCCAGCAACCACATGGTGGCTCACAACCATCTGTAATGAGATCTGGTGCAGAATACAGTATATATAATAAATAAATCTTTAAAAAAAATAAGTGATTCTTAAAATGATAAAAAAAATTTAAGATTAAAAAAAAAAAAAACCCGAGCTAAATTGAATTTGAAAAGAATAGGCCCTTCCCAAGCAGAAGGAATGTCATTAGTAAGAGATAGATTGATGATGCACACGTGCATATCTTGGCCGCTGAGATCTGTAACTGGACAAAGGGAGTCACAGCCAATGGCCTGTTTCTCAAACCTCTCTAGCGGACATAACTGTCAAGAAGGATTAACACACCTGCATAGAATGGTAGCCTAATTGGAAATTAGAGACAGGCAACTGGCCGGTCTTCACACTTAGGCAGATGGGAGAGTTACACAGCAAAGATGGTCCCAGGGTAATATCTAAAATATGCCAGTGACCTGAAACAAGAGGTCATTCTTCAGTGAGGGGGTCCTCAGGTGATGGTCACAAGGGATGAGAAAGACAGGACCAGGAGAAGGTAGAAAAGATAAAGCTGGGATGGCGAGGTCGTGCATAACATTTGTCTGTTCCGGGCAGAGTTAGCCTTTTACAACCTGCACAAAATTTAACATAAATGGATCTTATACTGAAAGGTTAAATGCAAAGGGCTGAACCTCTAGACGGTACTGGAGAAACTAGGTAACCATGGAGACACCAAAAGCATGTTGAAGTTGATTACAAAGAAATGTCTACACACAGCTCCCAGATCGCCACGCTCTGAGCAGATTCAGCTCAAAGAGCAAAGTTATTCAGAGGCCTGGCCCTAGCTGGGTCCAGGAAGCTGTGAGGACCACACGGGGCTTCACAGGACTGGGAATTTGGCTGCAGGTTCCCACCCAGATCCGGGGAGGACCCACCAAACTGGCTCCCGAACCTCCGCATCTGCTCCACCCCATCTGGGTACTGCGGGCCCTCACTCACCATGTTGTGGTTTCCCAGCTCGGGAATGCTGTCCGCTCAGCTCCCTGCAGCAGCAATTTCAGCCCAGCACCAAAACCGCTGACGCAGGCTCCTCTTCAAAGTCAACCCGGAAGCCTGAGACCAGGAAGGGTCCTTCACCACTTCTGAGTGGCAGGTCGCCTGGAGGGTCTGATTGGCTAGTGAGGCAAGAGTGAATCTCCTATAAGTTTGCAATACGCTCCCTCTACCCCAAAGACCTTTTCTGAATCGGCAAAGATACGCACATTTGGCCTGGTGGTGGTGGTGTGTAGGGAGCAGCACGGAGCCACACCTGATAATCAGCTCCTAATATTGGCTGGGGCCTGATAACGCAATGATCAGCTGCTTGCATATGCGTGAACCTATGGGCAGTGCCCACCTGGCAATCCGGGATTGGCAGCCCATGCCTACTTAAGGGCTGGAAGGGGTTTGCCCGGAGAGAGAGAAAGTGAATCAAGTCCATCCTTGCTGGACGAGGTGGGGCTTAACAGTGGTGCTCGCCTTTAATCTCGGCACTCGGTTGGCGGAGGCAGGCGGGGCTCTGTGAGTTCAAGGCCAGCCCGGTGTACAAAAGCTAGTTCCAGGACAGGCTCGAAAGCCACAGAGAAACCGCGTCGCAAAAGACCAAAAACAAACAAACAAACAAAAAGATGTGCAGATTTCAGCAGAGCTCGTCCTGCCTCCAAAAGCCAATCCTGCTATCTTCCTGCACTCCATAGGCAGGAAGCCTGTCCCAGCTAGTTTGTACAGCCCTCTGTACTACGTGGGATGGAGTGAATCCCTATCACACTGAAGACTCCAGGAATAAATTACAGAAATAAAGGGTCCGGTCCAAAAATAGAGAAATATAAAGTTGTAAGCCCAAACACATTTTGGGAAATTAAATAAATGAAGCTGTCAGCCACTGTTAAAACTGTTAACAAAGACTTTCTGCCTCAAGAGCAGACATCCTGGCAGCCACGGTGAACAGGGGTAAACTTTTAACAATTGTCTCCTGTCTCTCAGCTTTCCAGCTAGGCAGATATTGGGGACAAAGGTTAGTTTTTCACTATTGCCTCTATAGGACCCTCTGCTTGTATTCCCTTCATTTTTAACTGTCCCCCTATGTGACTCTCTGCCATGCATTCTTTCAGGGACAAGGAAAAAAAAACCCAGCTGTGTCAGCCACAGGCTTTCATAAACATCATAAGTTAACATCCTATGACCAAAAGTTGTAAACCTTAAAATGCAATGTGATTTTAAGCCTGACCTCAAGGTTGTACAAGTTCTTTGATCCACTCCCGGCGCTTTATTTTACTATCAGAGGAGGACCAAAGCCAATCTTATGGCCACAGCTACAGTGCCTGCTCTCTGGCTAATCTGGCTAAAGGAGCCACCTTAGGCAGGTTCTGCATTCCGTATCCTCAAGTGTCTTTTAGGTTTCAGGCTCCAGGTTACACTTTGAACAATTTCAATAGAGACAGGCAACTGGCCGGTCTTCACACTTAGGCAGATGGGAGAGTTACACAGCAAAGATGGTCCCAGGGTAATATCTAAAATATGCCAGTGACCTGAAACAAGAGGTCATTCTTCAGTGAGGGGGTCCTCAGGTGATGGTCACAAGGGATGAGAAAGACAGGACCAGGAGAAGGTAGAAAAGATAAAGCTGGGATGGCGAGGTCGTGCATAACATTTGTCTGTTCCGGGCAGAGTTAGCCTTTTACAACCTGCACAAAATTTAACATAAATGGATCTTATACTGAAAGGTTAAATGCAAAGGGCTGAACCTCTAGACGGTACTGGAGAAACTAGGTAACCATGGAGACACCAAAAGCATGTTGAAGTTGATTACAAAGAAATGTCTACACACAGCTCCCAGATCGCCACGCTCTGAGCAGATTCAGCTCAAAGAGCAAAGTTATTCAGAGGCCTGGCCCTAGCTGGGTCCAGGAAGCTGTGAGGACCACACGGGGCTTCACAGGACTGGGAATTTGGCTGCAGGTTCCCACCCAGATCCGGGGAGGACCCACCAAACTGGCTCCCGAACCTCCGCATCTGCTCCACCCCATCTGGGTACTGCGGGCCCTCACTCACCATGTTGTGGTTTCCCAGCTCGGGAATGCTGTCCGCTCAGCTCCCTGCAGCAGCAATTTCAGCCCAGCACCAAAACCGCTGACGCAGGCTCCTCTTCAAAGTCAACCCGGAAGCCTGAGACCAGGAAGGGTCCTTCACCACTTCTGAGTGGCAGGTCGCCTGGAGGGTCTGATTGGCTAGTGAGGCAAGAGTGAATCTCCTATAAGTTTGCAATACGCTCCCTCTACCCCAAAGACCTTTTCTGAATCGGCAAAGATACGCACATTTGGCCTGGTGGTGGTGGTGTGTAGGGAGCAGCACGGAGCCACACCTGATAATCAGCTCCTAATATTGGCTGGGGCCTGATAACGCAATGATCAGCTGCTTGCATATGCGTGAACCTATGGGCAGTGCCCACCTGGCAATCCGGGATTGGCAGCCCATGCCTACTTAAGGGCTGGAAGGGGTTTGCCCGGAGAGAGAGAAAGTGAATCAAGTCCATCCTTGCTGGACGAGGTGGGGCTTAACAGTGGTGCTCGCCTTTAATCTCGGCACTCGGTTGGCGGAGGCAGGCGGGGCTCTGTGAGTTCAAGGCCAGCCCGGTGTACAAAAGCTAGTTCCAGGACAGGCTCGAAAGCCACAGAGAAACCGCGTCGCAAAAGACCAAAAACAAACAAACAAACAAAAAGATGTGCAGATTTCAGCAGAGCTCGTCCTGCCTCCAAAAGCCAATCCTGCTATCTTCCTGCACTCCATAGGCAGGAAGCCTGTCCCAGCTAGTTTGTACAGCCCTCTGTACTACGTGGGATGGAGTGAATCCCTATCACACTGAAGACTCCAGGAATAAATTACAGAAATAAAGGGTCCGGTCCAAAAATAGAGAAATATAAAGTTGTAAGCCCAAACACATTTTGGGAAATTAAATAAATGAAGCTGTCAGCCACTGTTAAAACTGTTAACAAAGACTTTCTGCCTCAAGAGCAGACATCCTGGCAGCCACGGTGAACAGGGGTAAACTTTTAACAATTGTCTCCTGTCTCTCAGCTTTCCAGCTAGGCAGATATTGGGGACAAAGGTTAGTTTTTCACTATTGCCTCTATAGGACCCTCTGCTTGTATTCCCTTCATTTTTAACTGTCCCCCTATGTGACTCTCTGCCATGCATTCTTTCAGGGACAAGGAAAAAAAAACCCAGCTGTGTCAGCCACAGGCTTTCATAAACATCATAAGTTAACATCCTATGACCAAAAGTTGTAAACCTTAAAATGCAATGTGATTTTAAGCCTGACCTCAAGGTTGTACAAGTTCTTTGATCCACTCCCGGCGCTTTATTTTACTATCAGAGGAGGACCAAAGCCAATCTTATGGCCACAGCTACAGTGCCTGCTCTCTGGCTAATCTGGCTAAAGGAGCCACCTTAGGCAGGTTCTGCATTCCGTATCCTCAAGTGTCTTTTAGGTTTCAGGCTCCAGGTTACACTTTGAACAATTTCAATAGAGACAGGCAACTGGCCGGTCTTCACACTTAGGCAGATGGGAGAGTTACACAGCAAAGATGGTCCCAGGGTAATATCTAAAATATGCCAGTGACCTGAAACAAGAGGTCATTCTTCAGTGAGGGGGTCCTCAGGTGATGGTCACAAGGGATGAGAAAGACAGGACCAGGAGAAGGTAGAAAAGATAAAGCTGGGATGGCGAGGTCGTGCATAACATTTGTCTGTTCCGGGCAGAGTTAGCCTTTTACAACCTGCACAAAATTTAACATAAATGGATCTTATACTGAAAGGTTAAATGCAAAGGGCTGAACCTCTAGACGGTACTGGAGAAACTAGGTAACCATGGAGACACCAAAAGCATGTTGAAGTTGATTACAAAGAAATGTCTACACACAGCTCCCAGATCGCCACGCTCTGAGCAGATTCAGCTCAAAGAGCAAAGTTATTCAGAGGCCTGGCCCTAGCTGGGTCCAGGAAGCTGTGAGGACCACACGGGGCTTCACAGGACTGGGAATTTGGCTGCAGGTTCCCACCCAGATCCGGGGAGGACCCACCAAACTGGCTCCCGAACCTCCGCATCTGCTCCACCCCATCTGGGTACTGCGGGCCCTCACTCACCATGTTGTGGTTTCCCAGCTCGGGAATGCTGTCCGCTCAGCTCCCTGCAGCAGCAATTTCAGCCCAGCACCAAAACCGCTGACGCAGGCTCCTCTTCAAAGTCAACCCGGAAGCCTGAGACCAGGAAGGGTCCTTCACCACTTCTGAGTGGCAGGTCGCCTGGAGGGTCTGATTGGCTAGTGAGGCAAGAGTGAATCTCCTATAAGTTTGCAATACGCTCCCTCTACCCCAAAGACCTTTTCTGAATCGGCAAAGATACGCACATTTGGCCTGGTGGTGGTGGTGTGTAGGGAGCAGCACGGAGCCACACCTGATAATCAGCTCCTAATATTGGCTGGGGCCTGATAACGCAATGATCAGCTGCTTGCATATGCGTGAACCTATGGGCAGTGCCCACCTGGCAATCCGGGATTGGCAGCCCATGCCTACTTAAGGGCTGGAAGGGGTTTGCCCGGAGAGAGAGAAAGTGAATCAAGTCCATCCTTGCTGGACGAGGTGGGGCTTAACAGTGGTGCTCGCCTTTAATCTCGGCACTCGGTTGGCGGAGGCAGGCGGGGCTCTGTGAGTTCAAGGCCAGCCCGGTGTACAAAAGCTAGTTCCAGGACAGGCTCGAAAGCCACAGAGAAACCGCGTCGCAAAAGACCAAAAACAAACAAACAAACAAAAAGATGTGCAGATTTCAGCAGAGCTCGTCCTGCCTCCAAAAGCCAATCCTGCTATCTTCCTGCACTCCATAGGCAGGAAGCCTGTCCCAGCTAGTTTGTACAGCCCTCTGTACTACGTGGGATGGAGTGAATCCCTATCACACTGAAGACTCCAGGAATAAATTACAGAAATAAAGGGTCCGGTCCAAAAATAGAGAAATATAAAGTTGTAAGCCCAAACACATTTTGGGAAATTAAATAAATGAAGCTGTCAGCCACTGTTAAAACTGTTAACAAAGACTTTCTGCCTCAAGAGCAGACATCCTGGCAGCCACGGTGAACAGGGGTAAACTTTTAACAATTGTCTCCTGTCTCTCAGCTTTCCAGCTAGGCAGATATTGGGGACAAAGGTTAGTTTTTCACTATTGCCTCTATAGGACCCTCTGCTTGTATTCCCTTCATTTTTAACTGTCCCCCTATGTGACTCTCTGCCATGCATTCTTTCAGGGACAAGGAAAAAAAAACCCAGCTGTGTCAGCCACAGGCTTTCATAAACATCATAAGTTAACATCCTATGACCAAAAGTTGTAAACCTTAAAATGCAATGTGATTTTAAGCCTGACCTCAAGGTTGTACAAGTTCTTTGATCCACTCCCGGCGCTTTATTTTACTATCAGAGGAGGACCAAAGCCAATCTTATGGCCACAGCTACAGTGCCTGCTCTCTGGCTAATCTGGCTAAAGGAGCCACCTTAGGCAGGTTCTGCATTCCGTATCCTCAAGTGTCTTTTAGGTTTCAGGCTCCAGGTTACACTTTGAACAATTTCAATAGAGACAGGCAACTGGCCGGTCTTCACACTTAGGCAGATGGGAGAGTTACACAGCAAAGATGGTCCCAGGGTAATATCTAAAATATGCCAGTGACCTGAAACAAGAGGTCATTCTTCAGTGAGGGGGTCCTCAGGTGATGGTCACAAGGGATGAGAAAGACAGGACCAGGAGAAGGTAGAAAAGATAAAGCTGGGATGGCGAGGTCGTGCATAACATTTGTCTGTTCCGGGCAGAGTTAGCCTTTTACAACCTGCACAAAATTTAACATAAATGGATCTTATACTGAAAGGTTAAATGCAAAGGGCTGAACCTCTAGACGGTACTGGAGAAACTAGGTAACCATGGAGACACCAAAAGCATGTTGAAGTTGATTACAAAGAAATGTCTACACACAGCTCCCAGATCGCCACGCTCTGAGCAGATTCAGCTCAAAGAGCAAAGTTATTCAGAGGCCTGGCCCTAGCTGGGTCCAGGAAGCTGTGAGGACCACACGGGGCTTCACAGGACTGGGAATTTGGCTGCAGGTTCCCACCCAGATCCGGGGAGGACCCACCAAACTGGCTCCCGAACCTCCGCATCTGCTCCACCCCATCTGGGTACTGCGGGCCCTCACTCACCATGTTGTGGTTTCCCAGCTCGGGAATGCTGTCCGCTCAGCTCCCTGCAGCAGCAATTTCAGCCCAGCACCAAAACCGCTGACGCAGGCTCCTCTTCAAAGTCAACCCGGAAGCCTGAGACCAGGAAGGGTCCTTCACCACTTCTGAGTGGCAGGTCGCCTGGAGGGTCTGATTGGCTAGTGAGGCAAGAGTGAATCTCCTATAAGTTTGCAATACGCTCCCTCTACCCCAAAGACCTTTTCTGAATCGGCAAAGATACGCACATTTGGCCTGGTGGTGGTGGTGTGTAGGGAGCAGCACGGAGCCACACCTGATAATCAGCTCCTAATATTGGCTGGGGCCTGATAACGCAATGATCAGCTGCTTGCATATGCGTGAACCTATGGGCAGTGCCCACCTGGCAATCCGGGATTGGCAGCCCATGCCTACTTAAGGGCTGGAAGGGGTTTGCCCGGAGAGAGAGAAAGTGAATCAAGTCCATCCTTGCTGGACGAGGTGGGGCTTAACAGTGGTGCTCGCCTTTAATCTCGGCACTCGGTTGGCGGAGGCAGGCGGGGCTCTGTGAGTTCAAGGCCAGCCCGGTGTACAAAAGCTAGTTCCAGGACAGGCTCGAAAGCCACAGAGAAACCGCGTCGCAAAAGACCAAAAACAAACAAACAAACAAAAAGATGTGCAGATTTCAGCAGAGCTCGTCCTGCCTCCAAAAGCCAATCCTGCTATCTTCCTGCACTCCATAGGCAGGAAGCCTGTCCCAGCTAGTTTGTACAGCCCTCTGTACTACGTGGGATGGAGTGAATCCCTATCACACTGAAGACTCCAGGAATAAATTACAGAAATAAAGGGTCCGGTCCAAAAATAGAGAAATATAAAGTTGTAAGCCCAAACACATTTTGGGAAATTAAATAAATGAAGCTGTCAGCCACTGTTAAAACTGTTAACAAAGACTTTCTGCCTCAAGAGCAGACATCCTGGCAGCCACGGTGAACAGGGGTAAACTTTTAACAATTGTCTCCTGTCTCTCAGCTTTCCAGCTAGGCAGATATTGGGGACAAAGGTTAGTTTTTCACTATTGCCTCTATAGGACCCTCTGCTTGTATTCCCTTCATTTTTAACTGTCCCCCTATGTGACTCTCTGCCATGCATTCTTTCAGGGACAAGGAAAAAAAAACCCAGCTGTGTCAGCCACAGGCTTTCATAAACATCATAAGTTAACATCCTATGACCAAAAGTTGTAAACCTTAAAATGCAATGTGATTTTAAGCCTGACCTCAAGGTTGTACAAGTTCTTTGATCCACTCCCGGCGCTTTATTTTACTATCAGAGGAGGACCAAAGCCAATCTTATGGCCACAGCTACAGTGCCTGCTCTCTGGCTAATCTGGCTAAAGGAGCCACCTTAGGCAGGTTCTGCATTCCGTATCCTCAAGTGTCTTTTAGGTTTCAGGCTCCAGGTTACACTTTGAACAATTTCAATAGAGACAGGCAACTGGCCGGTCTTCACACTTAGGCAGATGGGAGAGTTACACAGCAAAGATGGTCCCAGGGTAATATCTAAAATATGCCAGTGACCTGAAACAAGAGGTCATTCTTCAGTGAGGGGGTCCTCAGGTGATGGTCACAAGGGATGAGAAAGACAGGACCAGGAGAAGGTAGAAAAGATAAAGCTGGGATGGCGAGGTCGTGCATAACATTTGTCTGTTCCGGGCAGAGTTAGCCTTTTACAACCTGCACAAAATTTAACATAAATGGATCTTATACTGAAAGGTTAAATGCAAAGGGCTGAACCTCTAGACGGTACTGGAGAAACTAGGTAACCATGGAGACACCAAAAGCATGTTGAAGTTGATTACAAAGAAATGTCTACACACAGCTCCCAGATCGCCACGCTCTGAGCAGATTCAGCTCAAAGAGCAAAGTTATTCAGAGGCCTGGCCCTGGCTGGGTCCAGGAAGCTGTGAGGACCACACGGGGCTTCACAGGACTGGGAATTTGGCTGCAGGTTCCCACCCAGATCCGGGGAGGACCCACCAAACTGGCTCCCGAACCTCCGCATCTGCTCCACCCCATCTGGGTACTGCGGGCCCTCACTCACCATGTTGTGGTTTCCCAGCTCGGGAATGCTGTCCGCTCAGCTCCCTGCAGCAGCAATTTCAGCCCAGCACCAAAACCGCTGACGCAGGCTCCTCTTCAAAGTCAACCCGGAAGCCTGAGACCAGGAAGGGTCCTTCACCACTTCTGAGTGGCAGGTCGCCTGGAGGGTCTGATTGGCTAGTGAGGCAAGAGTGACAAGAGCACCTCCCATAAGGTCACAGTAGCCTTAAAGAAGCAGTGCTGTGTTTTCTGGCCACGCCCTCAATCCCAGACACAGACCTTTTCTGGAGGTGCAAAGATATGCAAATTTTAGTAGCACTTGTCCTGGCTCCAATAGCAGACCCTGTTCTCTTCCTGCACTCCATAGGCAGGAAGCCTGTCCCAGCTAGTTTGTACAGCCCACTGGACCATGTGGGGTGGAGTGAATCCCTATCACACTGAAGACTCCAGGAATAAATTACAGAAATAAAGGGTCCGGTCCAGGAATAGAGAAATATAAAGTTGTAAGCCCAAACACATTTTGGGAAATTAAATAAATGAAGCTGGCAGCCACTTAAAAACCTTTAACAATGCCCGGCGGTGGTGGTGCTCGCCTTTAATCCCAGCACTCGGGAGGCAGAAGCAGATGGATCTCTGTGAGTTCGAGGCCAGCCTGAGCTAGTTCCAGGACAGGAACCAAAAGCTACAGAGAAACCCTGCCTCGAAAAAAAAAAAAAACAAAAAAACAAAAAACAAAAAACAAACCTTTAACAAAGACTTTCTGCCTCAAGAGCAGACATCCTGGCAGCCACGGTGAACAGGGGTAAACTTTTAACAATTGTCTCCTGTCTCTCAGCTCTCCAGCTAGGCAGGTACTGGGGACAATGGTTAGCTTTTCACTATTGCCTCTATAGGACCCTCTGCTTGTATTCCCTTCATTTTTAACTGTCCCCCTATGTGACTCTACTCTCTGCCATGCATTCTTTCAGGGACAAGGAAAAACAGCTGTGTCAGCCACAGGCTTTCATAAACATCATAAGTTAACATCCTATGACCAAAAGTTGTAAACCTTTTAATGCAATGTGACTTTAAGCCTGACCAATCAGACTGCCCAAGCCTCACAACAGTTCCACACATTCAGTGAGCCTGGTTTGGTTCTATGCAGGCTCTCCCATTATCAGTCCAGAGTCAGTGAGCTCTCACTAGGTCAGGACAGTTGTTTCTATGGGTATCACCATCATGGTGTTGACCCCTTTGCTTATATTATTGCTCCTCCCTCTCTTGGGCTGGAGTATGTGAAGGAACTGGTCCCACAAATGATCCCATTTGTTGAAGATGCTCTATTTCTTCCATTGTATACTTTTAGCTCCTTTATCGAAAATGAGGTGTTCATATGTTTGTGGGTTAAAATCCGGGTCTTCTATGCGATTCCATTGGTCGACTTCTCTGCTTTTATGCCAGTACCATGCTGTTTTCATTACTGTAGCTCTGTAATAGAGTTTGAAGTCAGGGATAGTAATGCCTCCAGAAGTTCCTTTATTGTATAGGATTGTTTTGGCTATCCTGGGTTTTTTGTTTTTCCATATAAAGTTGATTATTGTCCTCTCAAGATCTGTGAAGAATTTTGATGGGATTTTGATGGGGATTGCATTGAATCTATAAACTGCCTTTGGTAGAATTGCCATTTTTACTATGTTGATCCTCCCAATCCAAGAGCAAGGGAGATCCTTCCATTTTCTGGTAAAGTTCTTGTCAAATAGATCTTTCACTTCCTTGGTTAGAGTTAC
>NW_026068270.1:0-12804 GCF_014885135.2 Alexandromys fortis | reverse complement strand
TGTCCCTCTCCATCTTTTCTGATTGATTTAAGTTTGAAGTCAACTTAGTTAGAAATTAGTATGGCCACACCTGCTTGTTTCTTAGGTCCATTTGCTTGTTAAGCCTTTCCCCAGCCCTTTACTCTGAGTAGGTGCCTGTCTTTGTGGTTGAGGTGTGTTTCTTGTAAACAGCAGAATGTTGGATTCTGTTTTCGTATCCAATCTCTTAGCCTGTGCTTTTTTTATAGGTGAGTTGAGTCCATTGACATTAAGTGATATTAATGACCAGTGGTTGTTAACTCCGGTCACTTTTTTAGTAGTAGAGTTTGTGTGTTTCCCTCCTTTGAGTTGCGCTGGTGAAGGGTCTCTAGATGTTTGAGTTATTGTGGTCATTGTTGGACTCCTTGGTTAGTGATTTTCCTTCTATTACTTTCTGTAAGGCTGGATTTGTGGCTATGTATTGTTTAAATTTGTTTTTATACTGGAAAATTTTGTTTTCTCCATTTATAGTGAACGAAAGCTTGGCTGGGTATAGAAGTCTGGGCTTGCATCCATGGTCTCTTAGTTTCTGCAGTACCTTCTGGTTTTCATGGTTTCCATAGAGAAGTCAGGTGTAAGTCTGATAGGTTTACCTTTATAAGTAACTTGGACTTTTTCCTTTGCAGCTCTTAATATTCTTTCTTTATTCTGTATGCTTTGTGTTTTGATTATTATATGGTGAGGGGATTTTTTTTTTTTTTGTTTTTGATCCTGCCTATTCGGTGTTCTGTATGCTTCTTGAATCTTCATACGTATATCTTTCTTTAGGTTGGAAAAGTTTTCTTCTATAATTTTATTAAATATATTTTCTGGACTGTTGAGCTGCACTTCTTCTCCTTCTTCTACTCCTATAATTCTTCAGTTTGGTCTTTTTATTGTGTCCCATATTTTCTGAATGTTTTGTGATGAGAGTTTCTTGGACTTGCTGTTTTCTTTGATCAGTGTGTTTATTTTCTCTATGGTATCTTCAGAATCTGAGATTCTTTTTTCTATCTCTTGTAGTCTGTTGGTTATACTTGTTTCTGTAGTCTCTATTCGTCTACCTAGATTTTCCATGTCCAGCTAGTCCTCTGTTTGTGTTTTTGTCTTTGCCTCCATTTCAGTTTTCAAGTCTTGAACTGTTTCCATTATCTGTTTGATTGTTTTTCCTTGGTTTCCAAGGGTATCATTCACTGATTTATTCAATTCTTCAAACTTCTCATCCATTTCTTTTAAGGGCATTATTTACATGCTGTTTAAGGGCGTCAATCACTTTCATAAAATCAATTTTTTCTACTTCTTCTTGATTAAGGTGTTCATGTCCACATGTTGTGAGGTCGCTGGGTTCTGGTGGTTTCATGTTGTTTTTCAGATTTTTGGGTGAATTCTTGCATTGGTGCCTGCCCATCTCTTCCTCTGAATGCTCCCCTATGGATCTTATTTTACAGGATCAGGTCTCCTTGCCTACTGATGTATCTTCCCAGTGATGGCAGTCCCCAGTGATGGCTCTCCTAGTGCTCCAGTGATGGCTCTCCTGGTGCCGAGATCAGATCTCCGTGCTGGTTGGGTAGCTCGTAAACAAAGCACCTACCTTGCTTGCTGCAGGCAGGCTATTGAAACAAAGGAGCTCCCGCCTGCTTAGTTGCCCAAAGGATTCGGTCCCCCTACATATATTTTTAAACACACAGTAAACTTTAGATATTTTCTTCATCTTTGAATATATCTTTACTGTATATCTCTCTTTTTCTGACCATATGAGCCTTTAATTTGCTAAGTGATATGGCTAGGTTTAAAACCATGGCTTTGACGGCTGGATCCATCCCATTCCTAAGCTTTCTGAGAATCTAGCCTCATGATGGAGGTACTGGCCAGAGCCATGTTTATTGCCACAACTCTATGGTGTTTCAAGGTCCCTGCCACCACTAAGAAGCCTGCTATTGGCTGCTCATAAACATCATTGAAGTGTTTGGTGTTGGGGCCTCTTAAAAGAGCTGCAAGATTTTTGCTTCTAAAGTTGAGTCAGGAAGTCTCTCTTAAATGATGCACACTTGCCTCTGTCAAACAGAGCTCACCTTGGGAAATGCTACCAAGAAGCCATGCTTAACTCTGTTCTTTTTTGTCTAGAATTATTTCCCAAACTTTCTCAGGTTTTAAGTGGATTTAGCTGTCCATGTTGGCACCAGTTGTTGACAGAAGTTTCTGTCCCACCCAGTCCCACAGCTGTTTAGCCCCAAAGAAACACACAGAGGTCTAAATTAATTATAAACTAGTTGCCCTATTAGCTCAGGCTTCTTGAAGCTCTTATATTAGCCTATAATTCTTATCTGTGTTAGCCATGTGGCTTGGTACCTTTCATCAGTGAGGCAGTCTCATCATGCTCCCATGTGTTGGGGTGATGACCCCAGACTGACCTTTCCTCTTCCTAGAATTCTCCTGTTCTCATTGCCCCACCTCTACTTCCTCCTGGTGGCCCCACCTATACTTCCTGCCTGTCTACTGGCCAATCAGTGTTTTATTAAAAATAATACAAGTGACAGGATAAAAGACTATTGTCCCGCAGAGACAGGCAGATCTCTGAGAGTTCAAGGACAGCCTGGTTGACAGAGTTATTCCAGGTCAAAGATATACAAAAAAAAGACTATTGTCCCACAGCAACATAACTCAGCCATGATAATCCTGATACAAGTATGGCTCATGGGCAATAATTTGTCTAAGCATGGACATGTGATAGCAAAGATCAGTGTTATCCAAAGAACACAGTGAAGCAAGTGACAGGGGCTTTGGGATTCTTTTTTCCTCTTTAGGAATAAAGGGAGGGTTTTTTTTTAAATCATAGTGTCAAAAAATAGTGGTAGCCATATTGTTTTATGACTCCTCAGATCTGTGTCCTCAAGAAGAAGAAAGCAGGGACTTTTGTGTTTCTGCAGACTCAGAGATGGGACAGAGGTCTCTGAACTCAACACTCTTACCTCACATTGGCGGCCAACTCTTAGAGTAGAATGCTGCTGGTCACAATATTTTCTAGTTTTAGAGACATAGAAATGGAAAGGAAGTGTGCACTTCAAGTGTCTCCTATAAAAGGTTCTTTGTGACTCTTGTCCTTTTTTTCTTCCAGAATGGTCAGGAAGATTACCAGCTGGATTTCTGGGCAGGAAGGAGTGTCATGTCCACTGCTAGGTGAGTGTGAGGGATGGACTGAGTTCATATTTGTAACCACAAACTGTTTTCATTGTTTAATCTTAAGATTAAATAGTCTTAAATATGTATCCTATGTAATGTTCTTACATAAATCTAAGACATATTGACAGTTCTGTCTTTATTCCAGGAATATAATAAAAAGGCATTTTTGGTATTTTGTTTTTGTAATTGGTAATTGGTTTTTAAACTGTTTTTATTTAATTGAAATATAATTACATCATGCCCTCCTGCTAATCCTCTCTTCTAAACATCCAAGTGTCACTTCCCCTCCCAAATGAAGGGCCTTCTCTTTTTTATCCATTTTTGTTACATATGCATACAAATGAAAAATCATATAAATACAATCTGCTTATTGATTTCAATGTTTCCTGCTTATATATGGTTACAATCTGCTTATTGATTTCAATGTTTCCTGCTTATATGTGGTTACAATCTGCTTATTCATTTCAATGTTTCCTGCTAGGACTGACCCCTTGGTAATGCACAACCAGTCAGATGTCTCACCCATTGGGAAAAAGCAATAACTCCTGAAAATGTTTTATTGCTTTTGTCTCTTTACACAGTGGTGAGATTTCAAGGATTAACATTGGCATGTTAACTGTTAAGTTTATATTAAGCAGCCATGTTGCTATGACAACCTGGGAGTAATCCTTTTTTTTTTCATGCCCAACTTGATTTATTCAGAACGTCACCACTTCTAAACTCATTTCATCTCCTCCAGTCCTTCCTCCTATCCATTGCCAATGGGATTTTACTTTTCTTTTCTTTTTTTCTTTTTTATTGCTTTATAAATAATACTGTTCAAAATTTCCAACTGGGTGTAATCTTATAGATAAAAAACACCCCCACACCCCCACACCAGTATTCCTGATTATTTGGGTTTTACAGTTTCCCATGAGCCTGGGCAGAGGAGTTGTGCTGCTGGTGGATTGATTGGTTCTGAGCTCACACTATCAGTTGTTCTTCCTATTGACTAATTAGAAGGCTTCCTGTTCCTGCAGAGGAAGCATCTCTGACGATGCTGAGATCTACACTTCTCTGTGGATGGAGAGATGAATGTTATAACTCAGTTGGAGTTAGTTTAGTTTAGGAAATGGTAGCAGTATGCTCTCCTCTGGTATCCATGACCACATTACTGTGGAGTTGGCTAAGTTACAGTATCAGGCACGTTTTCCCTTATGCTTTCCAGACCTTCCTTCCAATTAGACAGCCATTGGATACCACCACAATCTAAGTGCTACTATGGCAGCCTTACATGTATCCCACAATGCTGGTCATCAGTGTGGTTCATAGGCCTCAGGCTGAGTGAACTATTGAATGTATCCGGTACTATAAAAAGTCTAAACTAGTGTATCTCAACTTTCTGAATGCTGCAACCCTTTAATACAGTTTCTCATGTCGTGCTGACCCCAACCATGAATATATTTTCATTTTTTTCCTAACTTTAATTGTGCTACTGTTATGAATCATAATGTAAACATTTCTGATGATCTTAGACAACTCCTCTAAAAGGGCCATCAACCACCAAAGGGGTCCCAATCCACAGACTGGGAACTACTGGTCTAAATAATGGATGCTTTCAGGTCAGATACAATTCAAATCCTCAGAATTTCTGGTCTGAAGCATAAGGTAATGTCAGAAACAGGAATTAAATTTAATTCCTTGTGGGAGGCATTGTTTATTTAGAATTTTATATGAGTAATGGTTTATACCGTTGCTAGTCCATCTCTCTATCTCCTCAGATGCGTGCCATGCTTACCTCATTCCCTGTCCCATAATCCATCTGACTCTGACTCTTCCCCTCTAAGGATTTTTTTCTGATCTTTAGGTGGAGGGGTCACACTGTGCATGTACCAGGTGGGGTGGACACTCCATAGTCATGTTTTCTCTGATCACTTATGAATTTCTATGCATGATAAATCTCTTCATGTACAATGTCTTTTACTTTAAGAGAACAATGTGAAGCTTTCTGCATTACAAAAAAAAGCCCTCAGAGATTTTTTATTCTCAGGATGTAAAAAAGAAAGTGTTAACAAATTCCACTTACCAAAATTAGTGTTCATGTTCTCCTTTTTCTGACATTTTCTCCTCAAATGCTAAAATCCAGCCATGGCCTTGATCTATGATGGATGTTTATTATACATCTGTTCACACCAGGCCCTATGCTCATCACAAAAATGAAAGCAGATAATATTCCCACTCTTCAAATATTTTCTGAATGAAAAACATGTCCTATTTTATTGAATTTTTCATAATACGTTCTTGGTGTAATAGTCAGATCATTACAAAATACCTCTCAGAATAATTTGTCTACAACAAAATGTTTTGGTTTATTAATTGATATCACTGTGATAAACAGACACAGACACTGTTCCTGTGGCACTGCAGTGCAGGCATCTGGAGGAATTTGTCTTCTCTTAGATGTGCATTTCTTGATTTCATCTTGAGATTAAAATATAATTATATCTACCTTTTCTTTCCCTCCTCAAAAGCCTTTTTGTTCTCTTTAAAATTCATGGATTTCTTTTTGTTGTTGTTGTTAATCATTGTTATTTGTGAATAGATAGATAGACAGACAGATATATACTGGGAGAGACACAGAGATACAAGATAGAAAGATACATAGATGGTAGTTAGAACCTGCTTCTCTTTTGTCCCTGAACCACATTATGCAGGCATTGTAATCTAATTCATAAAGTTGTTGAATGAAGTGATATTGGATAATACAATTTTTCTTATGAAGTGCTTATTGTCCTTGTTAGGTGGCAAGGAATACCCAGGACAAAAATATAAGCAGACTGTGTCCACTTCATTTGTAACAGTTTTAGCTTGTTTGTTTGGAACAAGATGTCACTATGTTTTTCAGGGAAGCTTTAAAATTTTTCTACTTTCTGCCTCAGAATCCTGTGTTCTGAAAATACAGGCATGAGCCAAAACACCTGGCTGATTTTGGTTTTTGTATTATTGACATGACTGTAAGTCTAGTCAACAGGAAAATAGGTATAAAGAAAAAGCACAGAGTATAATCATATTAATTAAATAGCATGCATTGATTTGTTAACATCTTTTCTTGATATTAAGGTTTGTAACAGCTTCATGCCACAGATCTCTAGAGAAATCTTAAAAACCTTTTGATCATGGTGACACTAATAACATGAGAAAAAGTATCTGGCTCCAAGTACCCTAAGGTTGTCAAGGACTATACATGGGAGCCCATACATATGACTGATTTAAAGGAAATTAAACAAGCAATTGTAGCTTAGGGACTACATTCATCCTTTGTTAGGGAAATGGCCAGAATGTGGACTTTCAGTAGCAAAATCATGCCTCAAATTAGTCACAGTTAATCTCAACAGTCCTAGAAAGTGGACTGCAATGACTTTGGAGGTGCTTTTTTAAAGAGGAGGCAAGAATTTTAGAGCTACATGAAAAAGCTAAAGGACTTGAGATTTCCCTAGATCCTCAGGATCAAGCTCTTTATGATGACCACACCTTGACCCTATGTAGCACAGCAGCTTAAAGTCTCAGGCAGTATTCAGGAACCAAGAAAGAGAGTTGAATTGTATCTTAGGGTAAAACGGGGTCAAAGAAAATCTTTTAGTGACTCATTGTAAGGACTAACTAGGGCTGTACAAATAGGGGTAACTGAACCAGAAGCTAGATGCATAATAATTGAAGCTCTGGCTTATGAGAATGCCAACACTGAGTGCAAAAGGATCCTTGGGCTTTTAAAGATCAAATCAGCACACGTGGATGAATGGGTCTTACATACAATAAATGTCAAGACACTTGACTATGGTACTAAAGCTTGGGTAGAAAAAGCAATTTCCACTGGTAAGAAAATACATCAAAATACCAAATGTTTTAATTGTGGTAGAATGGGACATCTTAGAAGGGATTTTAGACAATGGATTCCTAGAAATAATGTCTCCTCTGGGAGTGGCAGAAATAGGAGGACTCAGCCTTCAGGTATACGTAGGAGATATGGCAAAGGCTGATATTGGGCCAATGAATTCAGGTCAACGAAATATATAAAAGGCAACCCGATACCATCAGGAAATGCCATGGGATGCTTCTCACAGGCCCCCATGATGAATGTGATCCAGTCATTTACAGTTACTGTGGAGAGAATGTGTCTCACCAGAAAAATTAAAATATCTGATGCCTGATGTAAAAAGCAATACTGGTCTGAATGATGGGTTAAATGTGGAAGATGAGTCAAAAACTCCAGTAGGACGGAGGAAACATATATTCTGGTAGACTTCTATAAATGATCAAAGAAAAAGCTAAGAGTGTGTATAAATGGCATTTTTATTGAAGGCTTACTAGACATGGGTGTGTATGTAAGTATCATTACTCCAGAATCTTGGCATCCGAATTGGCCTCTTCAAGAGGTAGATGTTCAGTTCCTGGGAATTGGAACCCTATCTGAGGTAAAACAAAGCACAAGATGGGTTGAATGCATAGGGTCAGAAGGGCAAATAGAAAGACTAGGGCCATATATAGGCATTATATTATAATCATTTATAATAGTCAAGTTTGTAGTCAGGTTAGTAAGATTTTCTAGATATATAGAAATGTATTTAGGTAGATAGGCATTCTTCATATCTTTCAAAGACTACAGAATATGGCATTTAAATATTTTAAAAATTTAGGACTTTTCCTGACAATGAGACATATCTGCTCCTGGCAGCACCAAGCTACTTTGAGAGGAAGATAGGCAATGAAGAGCCTCCTTAGCCATTGAGGCAAGAAACTGCTCTTGCGTGGACTGTTTCACTGGACATGCAGAACCCACAGAGAAATGACTGCTGAACTTGCCTAAAGGTGAGATGCTTCTTCGGGCTTCCTGCTTCATGAAAGAGTGTGCAAGACATTCTGCAGGACACAAAAGAAAGTGACTGAACTGTCTGAAATTTCCAGCTTCATGGAAAAGTCTGCTGGATACTATGGGCCTGTAGGCTGAAGATGGATGCCCCAATGGTACAGAAGAACTTTGGGTAAATGCCCAGGCAGTGAGATGTCTCTGTCAATTCTAGAGTTTTGGAAGTTGTTTGTAATGCACTTCCTGTTTACTTAGGTAATATTATATCCTTCTAGAGTCTTTGATGGAATTGAAAATTTATAGTTATAGTTTTCCTTAGTTATGATAAAAGATAAAGTAGATATAAATATTGTAACTGTAATTCTTGCTTATTAACTGTTTTGTTATATGTAATTTTACTATGTTAAAGTTAAAGCCTTCCTTTTTGTTTAAACAGAAAAGGGGAAATAGTGTATGATTTCCTTCTGTTTGTATGTTGCTTTCATTGATTAATGAATAAAGAAATTGCCTTGGCCTAGTTGATAGGGTGAAACTTAGGTAGGCAGAGAAAACAGAACTGAAGGCTGTGAGGAAGAAAGGCAGAGTCAGAGAAGCCATCGATCCTACACCAGAGATGGATGCTGGTTAGAATATCCAGTAAGCCACTGCTACATGGTGATACACAAACTAATATGTAAGAGTTAGCCAATAAGAAGTTAGAGCTAATGACCAAGCAGTGTTTTAATTAATACAGTTTCTGTGTGGTTATTTCGGGTATAAACTAGCCAGGTGTCTGGGATAAATAAGCGGCTCTCTCCCTTGCAGGTGTCTATCTGGGCAGGTGATTTGGTTCTAAAAGGCAATAACCTATGATTCCTGTATCAGAATCTTAGGAGCATTCTCAGGCCAGTGACACGTGCACTTGGTATGGGAGAGGCTGCAGGCTGGATGAAAGGGAGGGCCTTGTTTTTGTTTCTAGCAGAGAAAGGAGGGCCATAGAAGCCAGAGAGACAGAGAAGAGCAGGAAAAGGGGCAGGTCAGTGAGCATGTGGGGGTCCCAGGCCTAACAGACCTACTTTGGTCTGTTTGGGTGCCTTCCAGGTTCTTCCTGTGCTTTCTGGCAGGGATACAGCATTGGATCTCCATCCACTTGCCTGGGAAGACAAGGTGTATTTCAGAGTGTTCCAACAACCAAAGAGAACAGATGCAGCAGATAGGATGTATAGGTGCAAGGACCCGAGATCCCTCTGTTACACTCTGGCTACCACCATCTGCTTATTCACCAACCCAGACATGACCCCAAGAGCAGGGAAGCCCTTCACACCTGAGCAATGGGTGCATCTTTCTGTCAGACTTCTACTCTGTGTCCCAAGGCAGTCAGATGACTCCAGTCCTGCAACCCAAATAATCCCCAAATGGGAAGTTTGCAGCCCTAGCCTGAGATGAAGGGGAACTAGACCTGGGCCTGGGAAGGATAAATAAGGAATTGTCTGCCCTGTTCTCTGAGTGCTTCCCTGAAACTGTGATTGGCAGGTAGATGGAGAGCAAAGCCACGCTTATTCCAGTACCTGTGGAATGGAGGCATGATGAAGAGGTGGAAAGAGTCAGACAGAAGGACCCTAGCCTGCTTGGACCAGTCTGTGATCCAGCAGTGTGATCCAGCAACAAAATGTGAATTGGTCATGATGCTACTCATACACACTACAAAACACACACTCAATATACGTACTGTCGCCAACACTCTGTGCACTCAGCCATTCTTACATACTCTTCTCTCAAGCATAGCACACATTCATACTTCATTCTGGGCTCATAAACACACATTATTGCATGGGGTTACAAACTCCTTACATTTTGCACAGCTACTGCACCCACACTTACACTCAGCATACTTATGCACTTGTCCGTTGTACACTGTCACTTCTATACACTATTTCACTCACACACACAGGCACATGTGTGCACACACACACAAAGAACTCCATTAAACTTACAAGCACATACTCAGAGAAACACAATTCTATACTCAAATCCTCGTACATCAAATCATACTCCTATTATAGTCATAAATAAGCACATGATATTATAAACACACATCATGACACTCAAATGGACTATTGTACTTACCCACACTCATGCTTATACACATACAGTCTCACACAAGCTCACACTGTCTTAAAACCTCTGACTTTAATCTATCCCTATCCCTAAGCCATTAATGATCTTAACCATAGCCCTAATTCTAAACCAAACCCTAATAATATGCCTAACCCTAACCATATCCATATCCTGACTGCAGGATTCACTAGGGTAATAGTGACACAAATCATGTGGGCATAACTGACCAATCTGATTGGATTGAAGGCCCAATCCACGAGATGAACCATCCCTGACATTGCTTGGGAGCTAAGAACCTTAGATTGGATAGCCCTGGGATCTGGGGGAAAGAAAATATTGCAGTTCTGCCAATGGAAAATAGCAATAAAAATACTCCTAATGACACTCTTCTATCTCATAGATCAGGATCTTGCTCGGTTGTCACAAACTTCTTTCTGCAGTGATGGAAACAATAAAGAGACCCACAGTCAGACAATGTGCAGATAATGAGAGACATTGACCACTCAGTCCCAAATGGGATGTCTCCACCAAATCTCTCCCCTCAGGCCTTAGAGAATCTGCAGAAGAGGAGGCAGAAAGAGTGTAATGTTGAAGGAGCTGCAGGCTGTGTTCCTGCCACCCAGCTCCCGGCCGCCTGGCTAGCTTATGCCCCAAAATAACGACACACAAACTGTATTCATATAAACACTGCTTGGCCCATTTCTATTAATGTGTGTAGCACCATGAGGTGCACTTACCAGGAAGATTCTAGCCTACGTCCATCCTGGGTCGGAGCTTCATCACGTCTGCCCCAGAGAGGAGAGCTATAGAGTCTGAGCTCACTTCCTCTTCCTCCCAGTGTAGGGATAAGTCCCACCCCTTAGGGGGCGTGTTCACCTCAGGCTAATGTTTGCCTATAAATTTGGCGAGTGTGCTCCCAGCCACTGCTTCTGCTTTCCTGGTCTCCATGGGAACGGTGGTTCTGTAAGTCTATTTCTCCATTAGAGCTGTATATATTTTTTACAATCTGTCTGCATTCATTTACGCCACTATATTTTGGCGTCCAACGTCGGGCTATTTTGCCCCCGACTCAAGCTTGTAGCCCGTTAGCTAACACAGCACGCTCCCAGGTGCCATTGTTTTAGTTCGTGATTCGGGCCCCAGTGCCAAGTCCGAGATACACTCAGCCTTCAGGCCCATAATATGATTACATAATAAGACGAGAAGACCCTATGGAGCTTTAATTTACTAGCTTAACTACCCCATTTATTCCCCTAAGGGGTTAAATCCAGAGAGGCAGGCGGAACTCTGGGAGTTCAAGGCCTGTCAGGCAGTGGTGGCGCACGCCTTTAATCCCAGCATTTGGGATCTCTGTGAGTTGGAGGCCAACCTGGTCTACAAGAGCTAGTTCCAAGACAGGCTCCAAAACCACAGAGACCACCACTGGCAGGAACCAGTTGTTGCAGGTAAAAAAAAAAATTTCTTTTATAAATAAAATGTCTGAACACGTTACCATTCAAGAATTTAACAGTTTTTTTAATTGTACCATGTGGGAGATTTTACGAGGTGTCTATCACCCCACATCTATGGATCTTTCTGGGATTCGTAGTTTTCCTTGGCACTATATGGTTTAATAATAGAAATATGATAAAGTCTTTATGAGCAGAGGTTGCACGCTTAAAAACAATTGAGAATGCAACCATCTTCTCAAGAATCAGTTTGAAGTTCTCCAGGAAGAGAACAGATCTTTGTTTAACATGACTCGACGAACTGAGCAAAATTTAAAAAAGGTACAGGCTGATGTTGAGAAATTCATTACTATGGAAAAGGGAACAGCTGATTTGGATTGTAAGCTTCAGTCCCTTTCTTTAGGAACTGAAACATTAGTGGCTGATATTAAGGAGAAATTCATTACTATGGAAGAGGGAACAGCTGATTTGGATTGTAAGTTTCTGTAGGAACTGAAGAATCAACTGAGAGAATCAAAACTGCTGAATGTGACAATCGGATTTTGTCATAAGACAGATTGGCGGAAAGATTGTCAATACAAGAAGGCACAGTTTATGCCATAAAAATTATGTCCAAAGATGAGATGTTATCTCTAATGGACAAACTTCATACTTTAGAATCCTCAATGAAGACTTTGGAACATACTTCTGGACAGGAGATTCAGACATTGCAGAAGGCAATGGTGAATAGAATTGAAAAGATTGAGGAATTTCTAAATTCTGACGAAGAAGAGCAAAGGGTAGAAAAGCAAATTTTAACTACATCTGTGGGTAAATCTCTCCGGGACAATTTCCACAGAGCTCTACCTACAGCTCTACCTGCCTTTCCAGTAATAACAACAGAGAAGGTGATTGGTTCCAGAAACCCTAGGGTCATCAAGTAAAATACATGGGAGCCTGTCTGTGTGAATGATCTCAAAGAAATTAAACAGGCTGTCATGACTTTCGGGATGCACGCCTCTTTTGTTAAAGAGATGCTAAAATCGGTTCCATCTGGACAGGTGAGTGTGTGCTATCCAGGGGCGATAGTCCCGGAAGAGAGCACAAACCCCCCTCCCCCAGCTCCTTCTGCAGGGCTGTCTTTCTTACCACGACCCAGCACCACAGCACCCCACCCCCAACCCTGCCCTGCTGTATGCTAGGACCAGTGCTCAACATCAGTTTTAAGCTCTCACACTAAGGCTACCCACCTAGAGCAGT
>NW_026068269.1:499478-508619 GCF_014885135.2 Alexandromys fortis | reverse complement strand
CCATCCAGGTCTAGTAAGGTGAGCATCCAAACTGCCTAGGCTCCCACAAAGCCAGTACGTGCAGTAGGATCAAAAACCCATTGCCATTGTTCTTGAGTTCTCAGTAGTCCTCATGTAGGGCATTTTCTTGATTAATTATTGATGTGAGAGGGACCGTTGTGGATGGGGCCAGCCCTGGGCCAGTGTTTCTGGGTTGTATAGAAAAGCAAGCTGAGTGAGCCATGGAGAACAAGCTAGTAAAGCCTATTCTTCCATGGTCTCTGCTTCAGTTTCTGCTTCCAGGTTTCTGATTGGGTTCCTGCCCTGACTTTCGTCAATGATGAACTGTAACCTTGGAGTTGATGAAGTGAACTATTTCCTTCCCAAGTTGCTTTTGTTCATGGTCTTTATCACAGCAATAGAAGCTGAGGGTAGCATTTTTCTGTGGGTACAAATGTAACTATTTACCAAGTAGTTCAATGCTACGACAGCTTAGCTAAACCATAGTAGTAAGTATTTACTTAGGGCGGGCCTATGACATTCCCAATAATGGGTACTTAACTGAGCTTTTCCAGACATGAGGGGTCTCCTGAGCTTCCTGCTTCTCCTGATAGGATTGTGACAAGTCTGAGAAAAGCGCTCTACAATAAGCAGGGATCAGCAGGTAGAGTTGTTGAAAAGCCCATAGGAAATACAATGTTGATGGTATAGGCACTAAATCTCTAAGTCTGAATAGAGGTCATGGATTTACAGGGGGAAACTAAATTCCCATGCTTTGCCCCAAGCACAGAACTCAGTTTGTCCTTATCAGATTGTGTTGGGCTTTAGGTCAGGCTCCCTCTGGTGAGGCGAGTCTCTTAGGGAAATGTCTGTGGGAACTCTGAGATGTCTGTATGCTGGGATTCTATGCAGGGGTGGGCACAGGTCTGGAGCAGTGTCAGATCTCCGTGAGATCTCTGTACTGTCTCAGAAGACTAAGGCATGCCTGGGTGACTATGAGTTAATGTAAGGCTGGGACTCATGAAGATATCTCTCTCTTTGTCTGTCTGTCTCTGTCTCTGGCACAGCAGGCACAGCAGCCCTTCCCCTCTCACAGTAGTCACAAGAACCATATTGACACTGTCTCTGACTTTCCAGCTAACAGAAATCATGTGCCAGGCAGGATTTCTCACACGGGAAGTGATTTTACAACATAGGGAGTATTGATGGACACACATCCTGCTCCTCACCCCTTTGCCTTCCTCCTGCATGGGAATCAGAGTGCTGGGCTGCAAGCTTGAATTGTGAAATCTCCCTCATACTCAGAAAAACCCTATGTCTGCAGTAGGAGCCCTCTCTTTGAGTGCCCTCCCCCAACACCACTATGCCCTCTCTGCTGTGGACCCTTAACTCTCCTCAGAGCCTCCATCAGGCATTGTCTGCCTGCCCATGGCATGGATCACTCCTTTAATAACCTCCATGCCCCCAAGCAGTCCATCTCAGTGTCCCTCTTAAGTCATGGGGCTGCATGAGGCCCAGATGACATTCTGCCTGCCGTCTCACCTGGTGACTCTGTTTGACTTTTCAATATCTTTCCATGGTATCTCTCTGGGAGACCTCTCGATAATCTGTGTGGAACTCCAAAGGATGATGCCAGATCTCTGGAAGTCTGCATGACCTTTGTGTGTCTTGAGAGGTCTGGGGGTCTTATGGTCATCTATCTGAGGGTTCTGTGTGACATCTGGAAGGCTGGGTGATATGTCTGTGGGGGAGTGTTGTGTGGCACCCAAATGTCGCCGAGTGACATCTATACCTTAGAAAGTTTCTGAAGTTTCCCTTAGTGTTTCTATCAAAAGTCTCTTGGAAAACTCTGTGCAGCTTCTGAGGTTTGTGACTTTTGCATGTTGTAAATTGTATCAACCATCAGAGTTTCTTTGGGGGTTTTATCAGGGCTTCAATATGGATCTTTGTAGGGTATTTCTGTGTGAGTGTTTCTGAGAGTCTGAGGCCAATGTCTCTCTGTGAGCGTATTCATAGAGGCCTGTGTATAGATTTCTGTGAGCATGCCTGTGGATGGCTGGGTGGGCTTCTGGGGAGCTATATGGAGATGCCAATGACAATCTCCCTGGAAGGATCTTGATGCATCTCTGTAGACATCTCCCAGGGCCTGCGCATATCTTATTAGTCAAAACTGTCTCAGACTCTGTGGTGTCTGCCTACATCTCCTGAAATCTGCCTGGATGTGTGGGTGGGTCTGTGAAGATGTCTGGAACTTTAGAACATCAGTATGGAACACAGCCAGGGACTAATGTGTGTGGTTTCTGTGTTGGGGAAGTCTGTGAAAGTGTCTGTTTTCTCTATCTGTGGATTTCTGTCAGGGATTCTGTAGCAACCTCCTTCTGTGGGGATCTTTGTGGAAGTCTCTATGGAGATATGTGGAATAATGCTTTTGTACTCTGTAAAGATTTTCCACTTGTATATTGGTTTAATAAATCATTGATTGGCCAGTAGCCAGGCAGAAAGTATGGGTGGAGTAACCAGAGTAAGAATTCTGGGAAGTGGGAAAGAAGAGACACAATCATCTTTAGAAGTAGAGGAAGCAAGATGAGAATGCCTTACTGAAAAAAGGTACCAAGCCACATGGCTAAACATAGATAAGAAGTATGGGTTAAGTTGTAAGACCTAGTTAGTAATAAGGCTGAGCTAATAGGCCAGACAGTTTATAAGCCTCTGTGTTTCTTTGGGACTGAGCAGCTAGAGAACTGGGCAGGACAGAAAATTCTGTCTACAATGGAGATCTTTGGGGATCTCTGTGTTTTGAACCATAAAGGTCTCTGGAAGTAAATTTCTGGAGTCCTGGGATGTTTCTCAGTGTGAACCTATATTAGGGATTTTGTAGAGATCTCTGGGATCTATCAGTCAGAATTATTGTAGAGGTCTCTGTGAGATTCTCCAAGCCCAGAGCATGTCCATTATAGCTGAAAGGACTGAGTGTGACAGCCCAATTCTTGCTGACTGGTCTCGTGGCATCACCATCTCTAGCTCTTGTATTGGGAGGACACCTGGGACACACTCCAAAGTTTTTGCTGGACCCAAAAGTGCCTCCTGGGTTCGTGAGAGGACCCAGTAGTCCCAATCTCAGGGTCCTGTCTTCACTCTGTCTTCTGAGACACTGTAAAGGCTTTTCTCATTGAAAGGGGCTAGGTCAGAAGAGGCCTGTGTTTCCCATATCCACTCCTAAAAAGCTGCTGAGAATCACTGTAGACTCTTGAGAAGTGATAGAGATTTTCTTATGTATGGTATGATTGCCATGAATGAATAAAAAAATTGCTTTGTACCCATAGTAGGGCAAAACTTAGGTAGGCGTGGAAAACTAAACTGAATGCTGGCAGAAAGAAGGGTGGAGTAAGAGATAAGACATGTAGCCCGGTCAGAAATGGACCCTGGAACTTTAGCCAGTAAGCCACAGCTATGTGGTCATACACAGATTAATAGAAATGGGTTAAATTAATATGTAAGCGTTAGTCCATAAATAGCTAGACCTAATGGGACAATCAATGATTTGATTAACACAGTTTCTATGTGATCATTTTGGGGCTAAGCATCCAGGAACCTACAAGTGGCTCTCTCCTTCACAGAAAAGTGTGCTGGAACAGGCCCCATGTTCATGTCCTCCACCTTCATGGGACCTTCTGGAACAAACTTTTCTACCCAGGAATACATGATGCTTGTGGAACTGTTGACTGGCTGCCTTCTGTGAGGAGCAGTGAAGGCCTCCCTGGGAATTGGCTGCTCTTGTGTTCAGGTACCTCCACTTGATTCCTATAAAAAAAGAGCTTGGGGCACAGAAACCTGGAAAGGTAGCTGAGTGATATGCATGAATGGACACTTTTTGGGTGGCCTAGAGATCTAGAGAGCACCTGCACTTTGGACAAGTCTCTGCTACTGTGTGAACCAGCACTATGAGGGAGCCTGTTCTGCTGGGCTCACAGGAAGGCAAGGCTGGAGCCTAGAATGACTTGCTGTGTGACGACAATGCATCCTCTCAACCCTTTTCAGGTGTCTTCCTTTCCCAGGGGAGTAATGCTGGCACAACATGTGCAGGCAAAAGCATCAGGCAGTGAAGAAAATTCGGAATTCCTAACTTCTGGCCTTTCACCAGTTCCTCTCTAGAATTGAGAAGGTAAAAAAAAAAAATGCAGAGTACTAGACGTGCTTTTGGGAAGCTAATCTTCCATCCTTGCAGGATTTGTCTCAAATCCTTTAAAGCTAAAGGGCTCCTCCAGTCCATGGTGAAGAGCCTAGACTGAGGCTAAGGTGCTTGGCTCAGACCTGCTGTTAGCAGTCTGTACTTTAAGGGCAGTACATGCAGGCAAACTTCTAGGGTGTTCTCACATTAGAGGGCCTCTTGCCTTGGCTCTAACCTTTTTTTCTACCACCTCCCTGGGCTCATTGTGCCCACAGTCAGATGGGTACTGTATACAGAGTAGATTAGAAGGAAAAACAAATGACCAGGAGTCATGGGAGCCTCAGAAACCACTCTGAAGCTGCCACCCTCATGAAAAGTTGTCGCTTGCATGCTGGACACCATGTTGGCATTGTGGGCAGACATAGGATAGGGTGACACTGCTTTACCATCCAGGCAGAGCTAGGAGGGTCTAGAGAACTCAGCTTAAGGTTAGCAGTCTCCAATGAGGTGAGTAGGGGGTCCCAAAGATCCCTAGGTCATTTGTTTCTTGGTAGGATATCCAGAGGTCATGATTGTCCTGCTTTGAATTCAAGGATGCCCCATTTCTGTCCACATGACTGTGCCTACTTTGTGACTTGGGTAGACACTGGTCTGGCTCTCTGGTGCTTCTGTCCACAGCTTCTTCACAAAGCTAAGGAGAAACACATGGTGAGCTGACCCTAAGGGTGGGGTCTTACTTGGTTGACTTAGCACACACAGACACACACACACACACACACACACACTAAAAACTTTTGTTTCCATAATTACAGTATAACTGACTCTGACTACAGTGATGGAATTAGGAGATGGTTCTATCCCCTCTTCAAGGATCCACATCCTCTCCTGGAGGAGTACTCTAAGGGGGACCAGATACAGATATTTCTCTGTTGCCTAGCATGCAGATACAACTTCAAGATAAAACATACTCAGAGGAAGTAATGTGTAAAAGTTTATTTTACCTTGGGGAAAGCATTTGGTTTCTAGGTAATATATTTCGGTAGAGACAGTGCTTTGGACAGTGGACAGGCATCCTTGGGACCTGTAGAACCTGGGATCTGTGCGGACAGGGGGTGGATACCTGGGCCTGGATGTTTCCACAGGGCATCCCTTTGTCCTGGGCAGGTTTCCTGTGTAAGTTGTGGTTTGCTTGTCTAACTGTGCTGTTTCCTTGGTTTTTCTTTGATTCTGTCGTTGGAATCCTGTGGTGGGATCCAGGCCTACTCACAGGATTTGGGGGAACACAGCTATTGTGAGCCCCCAATTTGTTCTTTAGGATCTGTCCAACACTGGTCATGAAGTTCTGTCCTTCAGCGACCTTTTCAGTGACTGGCATGAACAGTTTGCCTGTGACTGATGGTTGACTTTGGGTCATTGGTGGTAAACCCTTACATTTTTGCCTAGAGGTTTCTTTCTCTTTGTAGTTTGGACTTAAAATCGACCACACAAAGCTTTTTATTTTGTCCACAAGCTTTTCATTATTAGACCTGTGGCCTTGAACAGACTTGGTCCCTTTAACTTTTATGTATTGCTTTGTATTTCTAGAAGTATCCTTTTTGTTGTTTGTAACAGAGATGTTGCTATACTGTTGTTCCTCTGGTTTGGAATTCTTGGGGACAGGGTACCTGTCCTCGAAGGGCGACTTGATTTCAGTAGACCCAACCTTAAACGTGGAATGGCAGGCCCTGGAAACCAGGCTCTCTGCAGCAAGCAGAACGTTGGAAACCCAGTCTTGGCAGTACTCGCCAATGGCACACTCCTGCAGGCCAATGCCAGCAGTTGAACAGTGAGGTGTGCTCCGGCCCAAGTCTTCTGACTCCTGGGAAAAGCTTTCAGGAAAGGATGATAGACTCCCGCTGGTTTCCAAGAATTCATTGATTTCAATATTACCCAACCACTCGGCTTCCAAGGGGATTATCCAGTAATAGGGCTCTTCCTCCTCTGTCTCCGCCAGCTCCCTGATATTCCTGCTATTTGAGGACTGGAAAGGCACACTGAACTCCCGAACAGATGTCACATTGTCCCGCTGGGTGACTGTAGGGGCCTCAAAGTGCCCAGAGTTGGTACCAGGTGGAGCCTCTCTCACGTATTCTACCTGGAGAACAGAAGGACACTTCTGTGTGGACTGTGATTCCACAGTGGAAGTTTTTGTCCCTTCTTTTTCTGGGTCCTTCTGGAAGGGTTCTCCCAGGGCACTGGCCTTATGGATAATGGAGTTGTCTCTAGATTCCCAGGGCAGAGAGGCATTGGAGGACTGTGGAAAGGGCAAAGTTGTAGTTGCCTTCGAGTTTAAAACACGTATGGTGTTGAGGACTCTGAGGGGCAGCCTCCATCTGTGCCTCAGCAGGCGTCTTGTCATATGTGCTTCTAGCACCTTCTGAATGCCCAGATCTACGATGAAATTCTCATTAGTAGTTTTCTTGCTAGTCGTTGAATCATGGAAGGATGTTTTTTTCCGAGTTTCCACAGTTGGCTTTGGGATTTCACAACAGGTTCTCTTGGGCAACATAGTGTCCTCTGTTTCCCTCAACTCATCATTTCTTAGGGTGCCTTCTAGCTCTTCCTTTCTTGGTCCCACCGTGGAAACACTTGGCACATCACTTCTCGGGTGTCTATTGTGGGAAGTTTCCTCCTCGGTCTCACAGATGGTCTCAAGAACTCTTAGGCTCCTGTAGAGAGGTTTTTTCAGAGCTCTTCGTGGATGTTTTGTCAGATCCTGGTGTTGGTTCCTCCATGGATGGAATTTCTCTGGACCATTTGATGAGGCACTCTGTGGGTGTTGACTACTTTCATTTGCCAGTGCCGAGGGGCATGAAGTCCTGTGATTCAGTTGTGCCTGATCCAGGTGCTGAGATAGCTGGGCTTTGTGAGGCCATTGACATTGTTGTTGCTTGAATATCTTTTTTAAGTGTTTTTCCATCTGTTGCCGGAATTCGGTGCTAATGAACTTTCCCTGTGAGGCCCAACTGTTGGAAGTGTGTTGATGAAATACTTCCTGTGATTCTTTGACTATGACTGGTAAATCACTCATGCTTTCTCGGTGTTTCTTTAAAAAGTGGCGCTCTAGGTGTTCAGCAGCAGATGGGACAATAACTTGGGTTCCTGAAGGTGTAGGGCAAGGAGCCCCATCATCCCTAATTGGAGCTGAATCACTTGAGAGAGGGGATGGGTCACGGGCCTGGGTTTGGAGTCTAGCCTCTGGTGGAGATCGGGACCAGGAAAACTTTGGAGTCATAGGTTGGGATTTGACCGAGTGATGAAGGAAGGGCTGTGGAGAACAGAGCTGTGGAGGGTCGTTTGTCTGATCTTGTAAGGGGCTGTAAGCAGGGCTTCCATTGAACAAGATGGAGGGACGATGGAGTGGAACCCCTGCCATTCTGACAGTGGCCACAAGGGACTCACTGTGGAGATTGGGGTGCCCCCAGAAAAGCTGGTTATATGTCTCTTTTAAATTGTTGCCTAAGACCTTCTGTTGAGCCAAAAACTGCTCAGATTTGCAGTTTTTCCTCCAGAAGAGGCATGAGGTGATGTCCTGCTTGCTTCTCCAGGAGTGCAGCAAGCATAGGTCAGATCTTTCTTTTTCTTTTTCCTTTCGAAATCTTAGTTGGACTCTTTTGCATATTTGAGCTTCCAGCATATCCTTCATGTCATGGTTGATGAAAGAGGGCTCCCCAGCCTCTATCAGACAGTCTGTGGGGCCTGTCCTGAACGAGGGCTCGTGGATGGTGAGCAAAAGATCCTCTTGCAAGGACTCATCACATGTTAGGTTTGAGTGGTATGATGTTGTGGAAGCTACGTGGTATCTGAAAGGGTCTGAGATATGCCTTCTTACATGGTCAAGGCCTTGAGTGGTTGAGGTAGGCCTGCTTAAGTGGTCAGGCCCTGGGTTAGTAAACCTAGGCCTGCTTAAGTGGTCTGAGGTGGTTGAGGTAGGCCTGCTTATGCGTTCAAGGTCTAAGCTGGTTGACGTAAACCTGCTAGAGTTTTTAAGACCTGGGGTGACTGAGGTAGGCCTGCTTACATGTTCAAGGTCTAAGCTGGTTGAAATAGACCTGCTAGAGTTTTTAAGACCTGGGGTGGTTGAGGTAGGCCTCCTTAGAATGTTAAGCCCTGGTGTGGTTGGCATGGGAGAAGACAAACCTTGCAGAGGTGTGCTCTGTGAGGTCGCCGGTATATTCCACTCAAACTCAGGTGCTGCCAAGCTGGGATCTGGCATGGGTGGAGGATAAGCCACAGGATCCAGAGGATGAGATGGGTAGGAAGGTTCCCGTTGTTGTGGTGGTGAATGGCGTCTTCCAGTTGTCAACGTCTCTGGTGGCCATGAGGCACTCACAGAGGACTGTGGCTCAATCGATGAAGACTTCATCAGGACAGGAGACAAGGGCTTAGAATCTTGAAGCAACAGGTGTTCATTGCGAGGAGCAGAAGAAGTCTCTAGGGACAAACTGGTGGCCACAGGCTCCTCTGTGGGCTGCCTAGGTGGCAGGTGGACTTTGGCAGCATCTGGTTTGAATGCTTCACCTGAGGCATCTTGTCCTAAGTCCTGGCAAATGCTGGTGGTATTGACAAGCCTCTCAGGCATTCTGTAAGAGACAGGAGATGTGATTGCAGCCAGGACCTCATGGGGCCAGGATGTGGGGCAAGATGAATAGGGAAGGACCCTCCCAGCCCATCACAACCAATGTTCCACATTCTGCTCTTTTACAAGACCTTGTGCTCTTAACCTCCAGGGCTGTACTCACATCCCACCCATTCAGAGGGCCTTTATTTTCAGGATAACTCATGCCCTGGTCAGGAGTGATTACATAGCAGGCAATAAGAGTGAGACAGAGAGAACTGGAGATGGCTCACCTGTGCGGAAGTAAACCCAGTACCTTGTCCTCCTTAGTTTTCTTCCTGCAGCCTCTGTAAGCTGGAAATGGAGACTGAGTTATTGGTGGGTATAGGAGGGACAG